>NW_027458868.1:0-43940 GCF_050624435.1 Tenrec ecaudatus
CTAGGCTTTAGGCTAGGGCTCCCCTAGGCTAAGGCTAGGGCTCCCCTAGCCTTCAGGCTAGGGCACCCCTAGGCTTTAGGCTCCCCTAGGCTAAGGCTAGGGCTCCCCTAGCCTTCAGGCTAGGGCACCCCTAGGCTTCAGGCTCTCCTAGGCATAGGCTAGGGCTCCCCTAGCCTTCAGGCTAGGGCACCCCTAGGCTTCAGGCTAGGGCTCCCCTAGGCTTTAGGCTAGGGCTCCCCTAGCCTTCAGGCTCGGGCACCCCTAGGCTTCAGGCTAGGGCTCCCCTAGGCTTTAGGCTAGGGCTCCCCTAGCCTTCAGGCTCGGGCACCCCTAGGCTTCAGGCTAGGGCTCCCCTAGGCTTTAGGCTAGGGCTCCCCTAGCCTTCAGGCTCGGGCAACCCTAGGCTTCAGGCTAGGGCTCCCCTAGGCTTTAGGCTAGGGCTCCCCTAGCCTTCAGGCTCGGGCACCCCTAGGCTTCAGGCTAGGGCTCCCCTAGGCTTTAGGCTAGGGCTCCCCTAGCCTTCAGGCTCGGGCACCCCTAGGCTTCAGGCTAGGGCTCCCCTAGGCTTTAGGCTAGGGCTCCCCTAGCCTTCAGGCTCAGGCACCCCTAGGCTTCAGGCTAGGGCTCCCCTAGGCTTTAGGCTAGGGCTCCCCTAGCCTTCAGGCTCGGGCACCCCTAGGCTTCAGGCTAGGGCTCCCCTAGGCTTTAGGCTAGGGCTCCCCTAGCCTTCAGGCTCGGGCACCCCTAGGCTTCAGGCTAGGGCTCCCCTAGGCTTTAGGCTAGGGCTCCCCTAGCCTTCAGGCTCGGGCAACCCTAGGCTTCAGGCTAGGGCTCCCCTAGGCTTTAGGCTAGGGCTCCCCTAGCCTTCAGGCTCGGGCACCCCTAGGCTTCAGGCTAGGGCTCCCCTAGGCTTTAGGCTAGGGCTCCCCTATCCTTCAGGCTCGGGCACCCCTAGGCTTCAGGCTAGGGCTCCCCTAGGCTTTAGGCTAGGGCTCCCCTAGCCTTCAGGCTCGGGCACCCCTAGGCTTCAGGCTAGGGCTCCCCTAGGCTTTAGGCTAGGGCTCCCGTAGCCTTCAGGCTCGGGCACCCCTAGGCTTCAGGCTAGGGCTCCCCTAGGCTTTAGGCTAGGGCTCCCCTAGCCTTCAGGCTCGGGCACCCCTAGGCTTCAGGCTAGGGCTCCCCTAGGCTTTCGGCTAGGGCTCCCCTAGCCTTCAGGCTCGGGCACCCCTAGGCTTCAGGCTAGGGCTCCCCTAGGCTTTAGGCTAGGGCTCCCCTAGCCTTCAGGCTCGGGCACCCCTAGGCTTCAGGCTAGGGCTCCCCTAGGCTTTAGGCTAGGGCTCCCCTAGCCTTCAGGCTCGGGCTCCCCTAGGCTTCAGGATAGGGCTCCCCTAGGCTTTAGGCTAGGGCTCCCCTAGCCTTCAGGCTCGGGCACACCTAGCCTTCAGGCTAGGGCTCCCCTAGGCTTTAGGCTAGGGCTCCCCTAGGCTTCAGGCTCGGGCACCCCTAGCCTTCAGGCTAGGGCACCCCTAGGCTTTAGGCTAGGGCTCCCCTAGGCTTCAGGCTCGGGCTCCCCTAGCCTTCAGGCTCGGGCACCCCTAGGCTTTAGGCTAGGGCTCCCCTAGGCTTCAGGCTCGGGCTCCCCTAGCCTTCAGGCTCGGGCACCCCTAGGCTTTAGGCTAGGGCTCCCCTAGGCTTCAGGCTCGGGCTCCCCTAGCCTTCAGGCTCGGGCACCCCTAGGCTTTAGGCTAGGGCTCCCCTAGGCTTCAGGCTCGGGCTCCCCTAGCCTTCAGGCTCGGGCACCCCTAGGCTTTAGGCTAGGGCTCCCCTAGGCTTCAGGCTCGGGCTCCCCTAGCCTTCAGGCTCGGGCACCCCTAGGCTTTAGGCTAGGGCTCCCCTAGGATTCAGGCTCGGGCTCCCCTAGCCTTCAGGCTCGGGCACCCCTAGGCTTTAGGCTAGGGCTCCCCTAGGCTTCAGGCTCGGGCTCCCCTAGCCTTCAGGCTCGGGCTCCCCTAGGCTTTAGGCTAGGGCTCCCCTAGGCTTCAGGCTCGGGCTCCCCTAGGCTTCAGGCTCGGGCTCCCCTAGCCTTCAGGCTAGGGCACGCCTAGGCTTCAGGCTCGGGCTCCCCTAGGCTTCAGGCTCGGGCTCCCCTAGGCTTCAGGCTCGGGCTCCCCTAGCCTTCAGGCTAGGGCACCCCTAGGCTTCAGGCTGGGGCTCCCCTAGGCTTCAGGCTCGGGCTCCCCTAGCCTTCAGGCTAGGGCACCCCTAGGCTTCAGGCTGGGGCTCCCCTAGGCTTCAGGCTCGGGCTCCCCTAGCCTTCAGGCTAGGGCACCCCTAGGCTTCAGGCTGGGGCTCCCCTAGGCTTCAGGCTCGGGCTCCCCTAGCCTTCAGGCTAGGGCACCCCTAGGCTTCAGGCTGGGGCTCCCCTAGGCTTCAGGCTCGGGCTCCCCTAGCCTTCAGGCTAGGGCACCCCTAGGCTTCAGGCTGGGGCTCCCCTAGGCTTCAGGCTCGGGCTCCCCTAGCCTTCAGGCTAGGGCACCCCTAGGCTTCAGGCTGGGGCTCCCCTAGGCTTCAGGCTCGGGGCTCCCCTAGCCTTCAGGCTAGGGCACCCCTAGGCTTCAGGCTGGGGCTCCCCTAGGCTTCAGGCTCGGGCTCCCCTAGCCTTCAGGCTAGGGCACCCCTAGGCTTCAGGCTGGGGCTCCCCTAGGCTTCAGGCTCGGGCTCCCCTAGCCTTCAGGCTAGGGCACCCCTAGGCTTCAGGCTGGGGCTCCCCTTGGCTTCAGGCTCGGGCTCCCCTAGCCTTCAGGCTAGGGCACCCCTAGGCTTCAGGCTGGGGCTCCCCTAGGCTTCAGGCTCGGGCTCCCCTAGCCTTCAGGCTAGGGCACCCCTAGGCTTCAGGCTGGGGCTCCCCTAGGCTTCAGGCTCGGGCTCCCCTAGCCTTCAGGCTAGGGCACCCCTAGGCTTCAGGCTGGGGCTCCCCTAGGCTTCAGGCTCGGGCTCCCCTAGTCTTCAGGCTAGGGCACCCCTAGGCTTCAGTTTGGGGCTCCCCTAGGCTTCAGGCTCGGGCTCCCCTAGCCTTCAGGCTAGGGCACCCCTAGGCTTCAGGCTGGGGCTCCCCTAGGCTTCAGGCTCGGGCTTCCCTAGCCTTCAGGCTAGGGCACCCCTAGGCTTCAGGCTGGGGCTCCCCTAGGCTTCAGGCTCGGCTCCCCTAGCCTTCAGGCTAGGGCACCCCTAGGCTTCAGGCTGGGGCTCCCCTAGGCTTCAGGCTCGGGCTCCCCTAGCCTTCAGGCTAGGGCACCCCTAGGCTTCAGGCTGGGGCTCCCCTAGGCTTCAGGCTCGGGCTCCCTAGCCTTCAGGCTAGGGCACCCCTAGGCTTCAGGCTGGGGCTCCCCTAGGCTTCAGGCTCGGGCTCCCCTAGCCTTCAGTCTAGGGCACCCCTAGGCTTCAGGCTGGGGCTCCCTAGGCTTCAGGCTCGGGCTCCCCTAGCCTTCAGGCTAGGGCACCCCTAGGCTTCAGGCTGGGGCTCCCCTAGGCTTCAGGCTCGGGCTCCCCTAGCCTTCAGGCTAGGGCACCCCTAGGCTTCAGGCTGGGGCTCCCCTAGGCTTCAGGCTCGGGCTCCCCTAGCCTTCAGGCTAGGGCACCCCTAGGCTTCAGGCTGGGGCTCCCCTAGGCTTCAGGCTCGGGCTCCCTAGCCTTCAGGCTAGGGCACCCCTAGGCTTCAGGCTGGGGCTCCCCTAGGCTTCAGGCTCGGGCTCACCTAGCCTTCAGGCTAGGGCACCCATAGGCTTCAGGCTGGGGCTCCCCTAGGCTTCAGGCTCGGGCTCCCCTAGCCTTCAGGCTAGGGCACCCCTAGGCTTCAGGCTGGGGCTCCCCTAGGCTTCAGGCTCGGGCTCCCCTAGCCTTCAGGCTAGGGCACCCCTAGGCTTCAGGCTGGGGCTCCCCTAGGCTTCAGGCTCGGGCTCCCCTAGCCTTCAGGCTAGGGCACCCCTAGGCTTCAGGCTGGGGCTCCCCTAGGCTTCAGGCTCGGGCTCCCCTAGCCTTCAGGCTAGGGCACCCCTAGGCTTCAGGCTGGGGCTCCCCTAGGCTTCAGGCTCGGGCTCCCCTAGCCTTCAGGCTAGGGCACCCCTAGGCTTCAGGCTGGGGCTCCCCTAGGCTTCAGGCTGGGGCTCCCCTAGCATTCAGGCTAGGGCTCCCCTAGGCTTCAGGCTGGGGCTCCCCTAGGCTTCAGGCTGGGGCTCCCCTAGACTTCAGGCTAGGGCTCCCCTAGGCTTCAGGCTGGGGCACCCCTAGGCTTCAGGCTGGGGCTCCCCTAGGCTTCAGGCTAGGGCTCCCCTAGCCTTCAGGCTAGGGCACCCCTAGGCTTCAGGCTGGGGCTCCCCTAGGCTTCAGGCTAGGGCTCCCCTAGCCTTCAGGCTAGGGCACCCCTAGGCTTCAGGCTGGGGCTCCCCTAGGCTTCAGGCTAGGGCTCCCCTAGCCTTCAGGCTAGGGCACCCCTAGGCTTCAGGCTGGGGCTCCCCTAGGCTTCAGGCTAGGGCTCCCCTAGCCTTCAGGCTAGGGCACCCCTAGGCTTCAGGCTGGGGCTCCCCTAGGCTTCAGGCTAGGGCTCCCCTAGCCTTCAGGCTAGGGCACCCCTAGGCTTCAGGCTGGGGCTCCCCTAGGCTTCAGGCTAGGGCTCCCCTAGCCTTCAGGCTAGGGCACCCCTAGGCTTCAGGCTGGGGCTCCCCTAGGCTTCAGGCTAGGGCTCCCCTAGCCTTCAGACTAGGGCACCCCTAGGCTTCAGGCTGGGGCTCCCCTAGGCTTCAGGCTAGGGCTCCCCTAGCCTTCAGGCTAGGGCACCCCTAGGCTTCAGGCTGGGGCTCCCCTAGGCTTCAGGCTAGGGCTCCCCTAGCCTTCAGGTTAGGGCACCCCTAGGCTTCAGGCTGGGGCTCCCCTAGGCTTCAGGTTAGGGCTCCCCTAGCCTTCAGGCTAGGGCACCCCTAGGCTTCAGGCTGGGGCTCCCCTAGGCTTCAGGCTAGGGCTCCGCTAGCCTTCAGGCTAGGGCACCCCTAGGCTTCAGGCTGGGGCTCCCCTAGGCTTCAGGCTAGGGCTCCCTTAGCCTTCAGGCTAGGGCACCCCTAGGCTTCAGGCTGGGGCTCCCCTAGGCTTCAGGCTAGGGCTCCCCTAGCCTTCAGGCTAGGGCACCCCTAGGCTTCAGGCTGGGGCTCCCCTAGGCTTCAGGCTAGGGCACCCCTAGCCTTCAGGCTAGGGCACCCCTAGGCTTCAGGCTGGGGCTCCCCTAGGCTTCAGGCTAGGGCTCCCCTAGCCTTCAGGCTAGGGCACCCCTAGGCTTCAGGCTGGGGCTCCCCTAGGCTTCAGGCTAGGGCTCCCCTGGCCTTCAGGCTAGGGCACCCCTAGGCTTCAGGCTGGGGCTCCCCTAGGCTTCAGGCTAGGGCTCCCCTCGCCTTCAGGCTAGGGCACCCCTAGGCTTCAGGCTGGGGCCCCCCTAGGCTTCAGGCTAGGGCTCCCCTCGCCTTCAGGCTAGGGCACCCCTAGGCTTCAGGCTGGGGCCCCCCTAGGCTTCATGCTAGGGCTCCCCTCGCCTTCAGGCTAGGGCACCCCTAGGCTTCAGGCTGGGGCCCCCCTAGGCTTCAGGCTAGGGCTCCCCTCGCCTTCAGGCTAGGGCACCCCTAGGCTTCAGGCTGGGGCTCCCCTAGGCTTCAGGCTAGGGCACCCCTAGGCTTCAGGCTGGGGCCCCCCTAGGCTTCAGGCTAGGGCTCCCCTCGCCTTCAGGCTAGGGCACCCCTAGGCTTCAGGCTGGGGCCCCCCTAGGCTTCAGGCTAGGGCTCCCCTCGCCTTCAGGCTAGGGCACCCCTAGGCTTCAGGCTGGGGCCCCCCTAGGCTTCAGGCTAGGGCTCCCCTCGCCTTCAGGCTAGGGCACCCCTAGGCTTCAGGCTGGGGCTCCCCTAGGCTTCAGGCTAGGGCTCCCCTCGCCTTCAGGCTAGGGCACACCTAGGCTTCAGGCTGGGGCTCCCCTAGGCTTCAGGCTAGGGCTCCCCTCGCCTTCAGGCTAGGGCACCCCTAGGCTTCAGGCTGGGGCCCCCCTAGGCTTCAGGCTAGGGCTCCCCTCGCCTTCAGGCTAGGGCACCCCTAGGCTTCAGGCTGGGGCCCCCCTAGGCTTCAGGCTAGGGCTCCCCTCGCCTTCAGGCTAGGGCACCCCTAGGCTTCAGGCTGGGGCCCCCCTAGGCTTCAGGCTAGGGCTCCCCTCGCCTTCAGGCTAGGGCACCCCTAGGCTTCAGGCTGGGGTCCCCCTAGGCTTCAGGCTAGGACTCCCCTCGCCTTCAGGCTAGGGCACCCCTAGGCTTCAGGCTGGGGCCCCCCTAGGCTTCAGGCTAGGGCTCCCCTCGCCTTCAGGCTAGGGCACCCCTAGGCTTCAGGCTGGGGCCCCCCTAGGCTTCAGGCTAGGGCTCCCCTCGCCTTCAGGCTAGGGCACCCCTAGGCTTCAGGCTGGGGCCCCCCTAGGCTTCAGGCTAGGGCTCCCCTCGCCTTCAGGCTAGGGCACCCCTAGGCTTCAGGCTGGGGCCCCCCTAGGCTTCAGGCTAGGGCTCCCCTCGCCTTCAGGCTAGGGCACCCCTAGGCTTCAGGCTGGGGCCCCCCTAGGCTTCAGGCTAGGGCTCCCCTCGCCTTCAGGCTAGGGCACCCCTAGGCTTCAGGCTGGGGCCCCCCTAGGCTTCAGGCTAGGGCTCCCCTCGCCTTCAGGCTAGGGCACCCCTAGGCTTCAGGCTGGGGCCCCCCTAGGCTTCAGGCTAGGGCTCCCCTCGCCTTCAGGCTAGGGCACCCCTAGGCTTCAGGCTGGGGCCCCCCTAGGCTTCAGGCTAGGGCTCCCCTCGCCTTCAGGCTAGGGCACCCCTAGGCTTCAGGCTGGGGCCCCCCTAGGCTTCAGGCTAGGGCTCCCCCAGCCTTCAGGCTAGGGCACCCCTAGGCTTCAGGCTGGGGCTCCCCTAGACTTCAGGCTAGGGCTCCCCCAGCCTTCAGGCTAGGGCACCCCTAGGCTTCAGGCTGGGGCTCCCCTAGGCTTCAGGCTAGGGCTCCCCCAGCCTTCAAGCTAGGGCACCCCTAGGCTTCAGGCTGGGGCTCCCCTAGGCTTCAGGCTAGGGCTTCCCCAGCCTTCAGGCTAGGGCACCCCTAGGCTTCAGGCTGGGGCTCCCCTAGGCTTCAGGCTAGGGCTCCCCCAGCCTTCAGGCTAGGGCACCCCTAGGCTTCAGGCTAGGGCTCCCCCAGCCTTCAGTCTAGGGCACCCCTAGGCTTCAGGCTGGGGCTCCCCTAGGCTTCAGGCTAGGGCTCCCCCAGCCTTCAGGCTAGGGCACCCCTAGGCTTCAGGCTGGGGCTCCCCTAGGCTTCAGGCTAGGGCTCCCCCAGCCTTCAGGCTAGGGCACCCCTAGGCTTCAGGCTGGGGCTCCCCTAGGCTTCAGGCTAGGGCTCCCCCAGCCTTCAGGCTAGGGCAACCCTAGGCTTCAGGCTGGGGCTCCTCTAGGCTTCAGGCTAGGGCTCCCCCAGCCTTCAGGCTAGGGCACCCCTAGGCTTTAGGCTAGGGCTCCCCTAGGCTAAGGCTAGGGCTCCCCTAGCCTTCAGGCTAGGGCACCCCTAGGCTTTAGGCTCCCCTAGGCTAAGGCTAGGGCTCCCCTAGCCTTCAGGCTAGGGCACCCCTAGGCTTTAGGCTCTCCTAGGCATAGGCTAGGGCTCCCCTAGCCTTCAGGCTAGGGCACCCCTAGGCTTCAGGCTAGGGCTCCCCTAGGCTTTAGGCTAGGGCTCCCCTAGCCTTCAGGCTCGGGCACCCCTAGGCTTCAGGCTAGGGCTCCCCTAGGCTTTAGGCTAGGGCTCCCCTAGCCTTCAGGCTCGGGCACCCCTAGGCTTCAGGCTAGGGCTCCCCTAGGCTTTAGGCTAGGGCTCCCCTAGCCTTCAGGCTCGGGCAACCCTAGGCTTCAGGCTAGGGCTCCCCTAGGCTTTAGGCTAGGGCTCCCCTAGCCTTCAGGCTCGGGCACCCCTAGGCTTCAGGCTAGGGCTCCCCTAGGCTTTAGGCTAGGGCTCCCCTAGCCTTCAGGCTCGGGCACCCCTAGGCTTCAGGCTAGGGCTCCCCTAGGCTTTAGGCTAGGGCTCCCCTAGCCTTCAGGCTCAGGCACCCCTAGGCTTCAGGCTAGGGCACCCCTAGGCTTTAGGCTCCCCTAGGCTAAGGCTAGGGCTCCCCTAGCCTTCAGGCTAGGGCACCCCTAGGCTTTAGGCTAGGGCTCCCCTAGGCTAAGGCTAGGGCTCCCCTAGCCTTCAGGCTAGGGCACCCCTAGGCTTTAGGCTCCCCTAGGCTAAGGCTAGGGCTCCCCTAGCCTTCAGGCTAGGGCACCCCTAGGCTTTAGGCTAGGGCTCCCCTAGGCTAAGGCTAGGGCTCCCCTAGCCTTCAGGCTAGGGCACCCCTAGGCTTTAGGCTAGGGCTCCCCTAGGTTAAGGCTAGGTCTCCCCTAGCCTTCAGGCTAGGGCACCCCTAGGCTTTAGGCTAGGGCTCCCCTAGGTTAAGGCTAGGGCTCCCCTAGCCTTCAGGCTAGGGCACCCCTAGGCTTTAGGCTCCCCTAGGCTAAGGCTAGGGCTTCCCTAGCCTTCAGTCTAGGGCACCCCTAGGCTTTAGGCTAGGGCTCCCATAGGCTAAGGCTAGGGCTCCCCTAGCCTTCAGGCTAGGGCACCCCTAGGCTTTAGGCTCCCCTAGGCTAAGGCTAGGGCTCCCCGAGCCTTCAGGCTAGGGCACCCCTAGGCTTTAGGCTAGGGCTCCCCTAGGCTAAGGCTAGGGCTCCCCTAGCCTTCAGGCTAGGGCACCCCTAGGCTTTAGGCTCCCCTAGGCTAAGGCTAGGGCTCCCCTAGCCTTCAGGCTAGGGCACCCCTAGGCTTCAGGCTCTCCTAGGCATAGGCTAGGGCTCCCCTAGCCTTCAGGCTAGGGCACCCCTAGGCTTCAGGCTAGGGCTCCCCTAGGCTTTAGGCTAGGGCTCCCCTAGCCTTCAGGCTCGGGCACCCCTAGGCTTCAGGCTAGGGCTCCCCTAGGCTTTAGGCTAGGGCTCCCCTAGCCTTCAGGCTCGGGCACCCCTAGGCTTCAGGCTAGGGCTCCCCTAGGCTTTAGGCTAGGGCTCCCCTAGCCTTCAGGCTCGGGCAACCCTAGGCTTCAGGCTAGGGCTACCCTAGGCTTTAGGCTAGGGCTCCCCTAGCCTTCAGGCTCGGGCACCCCTAGGCTTCAGGCTAGGGCTCCCCTAGGCTTTAGGCTAGGGCTCCCCTAGCCTTCAGGCTCGGGCACCCCTAGGCTTCAGGCTAGGGCTCCCCTAGGCTTTAGGCTAGGGCTCCCCTAGCCTTCAGGCTCAGGCACCCCTAGGCTTCAGGCTAGGGCTCCCCTAGGCTTTAGGCTAGGGCTCCCCTAGCCTTCAGGCTCGGGCACCCCTAGGCTTCAGGCTAGGGCTCCCCTAGGCTTTAGGCTAGGGCTCCCCTAGCCTTCAGGCTCGGGCACCCCTAGGCTTCAGGCTAGGGCTCCCCTAGGCTTTAGGCTAGGGCTCCCCTAGCCTTCAGGCTCGGGCAACCCTAGGCTTCAGGCTAGGGCTCCCCTAGGCTTTAGGCTAGGGCTCCCCTAGCCTTCAGGCTCGGGCACCCCTAGGCTTCAGGCTAGGGCTCCCCTAGGCTTTAGGCTAGGGCTCCCCTATCCTTCAGGCTCGGGCACCCCTAGGCTTCAGGCTAGGGCTCCCCTAGGCTTTAGGCTAGGGCTCCCCTAGCCTTCAGGCTCGGGCACCCCTAGGCTTCAGGCTAGGGCTCCCCTAGGCTTTAGGCTAGGGCTCCCGTAGCCTTCAGGCTCGGGCACCCCTAGGCTTCAGGCTAGGGCTCCCCTAGGCTTTAGGCTAGGGCTCCCCTAGCCTTCAGGCTCGGGCACCCCTAGGCTTCAGGCTAGGGCTCCCCTAGGCTTTCGGCTAGGGCTCCCCTAGCCTTCAGGCTCGGGCACCCCTAGGCTTCAGGCTAGGGCTCCCCTAGGCTTTAGGCTAGGGCTCCCCTAGCCTTCAGGCTCGGGCACCCCTAGGCTTCAGGCTAGGGCTCCCCTAGGCTTTAGGCTAGGGCTCCCCTAGCCTTCAGGCTCGGGCTCCCCTAGGCTTCAGGATAGGGCTCCCCTAGGCTTTAGGCTAGGGCTCCCCTAGCCTTCAGGCTCGGGCACACCTAGCCTTCAGGCTAGGGCTCCCCTAGGCTTTAGGCTAGGGCTCCCCTAGGCTTCAGGCTCGGGCACCCCTAGCCTTCAGGCTAGGGCACCCCTAGGCTTTAGGCTAGGGCTCCCCTAGGCTTCAGGCTCGGGCTCCCCTAGCCTTCAGGCTCGGGCACCCCTAGGCTTTAGGCTAGGGCTCCCCTAGGCTTCAGGCTCGGGCTCCCCTAGCCTTCAGGCTCGGGCACCCCTAGGCTTTAGGCTAGGGCTCCCCTAGGCTTCAGGCTCGGGCTCCCCTAGCCTTCAGGCTCGGGCACCCCTAGGCTTTAGGCTAGGGCTCCCCTAGGCTTCAGGCTCGGGCTCCCCTAGCCTTCAGGCTCGGGCACCCCTAGGCTTTAGGCTAGGGCTCCCCTAGGCTTCAGGCTCGGGCTCCCCTAGCCTTCAGGCTCGGGCACCCCTAGGCTTTAGGCTAGGGCTCCCCTAGGATTCAGGCTCGGGCTCCCCTAGCCTTCAGGCTCGGGCACCCCTAGGCTTTAGGCTAGGGCTCCCCTAGGCTTCAGGCTCGGGCTCCCCTAGCCTTCAGGCTCGGGCTCCCCTAGGCTTTAGGCTAGGGCTCCCCTAGGCTTCAGGCTCGGGCTCCCCTAGGCTTCAGGCTCGGGCTCCCCTAGCCTTCAGGCTAGGGCACGCCTAGGCTTCAGGCTCGGGCTCCCCTAGGCTTCAGGCTCGGGCTCCCCTAGGCTTCAGGCTCGGGCTCCCCTAGCCTTCAGGCTAGGGCACCCCTAGGCTTCAGGCTGGGGCTCCCCTAGGCTTCAGGCTCGGGCTCCCCTAGCCTTCAGGCTAGGGCACCCCTAGGCTTCAGGCTGGGGCTCCCCTAGGCTTCAGGCTCGGGCTCCCCTAGCCTTCAGGCTAGGGCACCCCTAGGCTTCAGGCTGGGGCTCCCCTAGGCTTCAGGCTCGGGCTCCCCTAGCCTTCAGGCTAGGGCACCCCTAGGCTTCAGGCTGGGGCTCCCCTAGGCTTCAGGCTCGGGCTCCCCTAGCCTTCAGGCTAGGGCACCCCTAGGCTTCAGGCTGGGGCTCCCCTAGGCTTCAGGCTCGGGCTCCCCTAGCCTTCAGGCTAGGGCACCCCTAGGCTTCAGGCTGGGGCTCCCCTAGGCTTCAGGCTCGGGGCTCCCCTAGCCTTCAGGCTAGGGCACCCCTAGGCTTCAGGCTGGGGCTCCCCTAGGCTTCAGGCTCGGGCTCCCCTAGCCTTCAGGCTAGGGCACCCCTAGGCTTCAGGCTGGGGCTCCCCTAGGCTTCAGGCTCGGGCTCCCCTAGCCTTCAGGCTAGGGCACCCCTAGGCTTCAGGCTGGGGCTCCCCTTGGCTTCAGGCTCGGGCTCCCCTAGCCTTCAGGCTAGGGCACCCCTAGGCTTCAGGCTGGGGCTCCCCTAGGCTTCAGGCTCGGGCTCCCCTAGCCTTCAGGCTAGGGCACCCCTAGGCTTCAGGCTGGGGCTCCCCTAGGCTTCAGGCTCGGGCTCCCCTAGCCTTCAGGCTAGGGCACCCCTAGGCTTCAGGCTGGGGCTCCCCTAGGCTTCAGGCTCGGGCTCCCCTAGTCTTCAGGCTAGGGCACCCCTAGGCTTCAGTTTGGGGCTCCCCTAGGCTTCAGGCTCGGGCTCCCCTAGCCTTCAGGCTAGGGCACCCCTAGGCTTCAGGCTGGGGCTCCCCTAGGCTTCAGGCTCGGGCTTCCCTAGCCTTCAGGCTAGGGCACCCCTAGGCTTCAGGCTGGGGCTCCCCTAGGCTTCAGGCTCGGCTCCCCTAGCCTTCAGGCTAGGGCACCCCTAGGCTTCAGGCTGGGGCTCCCCTAGGCTTCAGGCTCGGGCTCCCCTAGCCTTCAGGCTAGGGCACCCCTAGGCTTCAGGCTGGGGCTCCCCTAGGCTTCAGGCTCGGGCTCCCCTAGCCTTCAGGCTAGGGCACCCCTAGGCTTCAGGCTGGGGCTCCCCTAGGCTTCAGGCTCGGGCTCCCCTAGCCTTCAGTCTAGGGCACCCCTAGGCTTCAGGCTGGGGCTCCCCTAGGCTTCAGGCTCGGGCTCCCCTAGCCTTCAGGCTAGGGCACCCCTAGGCTTCAGGCTGGGGCTCCCCTAGGCTTCAGGCTCGGGCTCCCCTAGCCTTCAGGCTAGGGCACCCCTAGGCTTCAGGCTGGGGCTCCCCTAGGCTTCAGGCTCGGGCTCCCCTAGCCTTCAGGCTAGGGCACCCCTAGGCTTCAGGCTGGGGCTCCCCTAGGCTTCAGGCTCGGGCTCCCCTAGCCTTCAGGCTAGGGCACCCCTAGGCTTCAGGCTGGGGCTCCCCTAGGCTTCAGGCTCGGGCTCACCTAGCCTTCAGGCTAGGGCACCCATAGGCTTCAGGCTGGGGCTCCCCTAGGCTTCAGGCTCGGGCTCCCCTAGCCTTCAGGCTAGGGCACCCCTAGGCTTCAGGCTGGGGCTCCCCTAGGCTTCAGGCTCGGGCTCCCCTAGCCTTCAGGCTAGGGCACCCCTAGGCTTCAGGCTGGGGCTCCCCTAGGCTTCAGGCTCGGGCTCCCCTAGCCTTCAGGCTAGGGCACCCCTAGGCTTCAGGCTGGGGCTCCCCTAGGCTTCAGGCTCGGGCTCCCCTAGCCTTCAGGCTAGGGCACCCCTAGGCTTCAGGCTGGGGCTCCCCTAGGCTTCAGGCTCGGGCTCCCCTAGCCTTCAGGCTAGGGCACCCCTAGGCTTCAGGCTGGGGCTCCCCTAGGCTTCAGGCTGGGGCTCCCCTAGCATTCAGGCTAGGGCTCCCCTAGGCTTCAGGCTGGGGCTCCCCTAGGCTTCAGGCTGGGGCTCCCCTAGACTTCAGGCTAGGGCTCCCCTAGGCTTCAGGCTGGGGCACCCCTAGGCTTCAGGCTGGGGCTCCCCTAGGCTTCAGGCTAGGGCTCCCCTAGCCTTCAGGCTAGGGCACCCCTAGGCTTCAGGCTGGGGCTCCCCTAGGCTTCAGGCTAGGGCTCCCCTAGCCTTCAGGCTAGGGCACCCCTAGGCTTCAGGCTGGGGCTCCCCTAGGCTTCAGGCTAGGGCTCCCCTAGCCTTCAGGCTAGGGCACCCCTAGGCTTCAGGCTGGGGCTCCCCTAGGCTTCAGGCTAGGGCTCCCCTAGCCTTCAGGCTAGGGCACCCCTAGGCTTCAGGCTGGGGCTCCCCTAGGCTTCAGGCTAGGGCTCCCCTAGCCTTCAGGCTAGGGCACCCCTAGGCTTCAGGCTGGGGCTCCCCTAGGCTTCAGGCTAGGGCTCCCCTAGCCTTCAGGCTAGGGCACCCCTAGGCTTCAGGCTGGGGCTCCCCTAGGCTTCAGGCTAGGGCTCCCCTAGCCTTCAGACTAGGGCACCCCTAGGCTTCAGGCTGGGGCTCCCCTAGGCTTCAGGCTAGGGCTCCCCTAGCCTTCAGGCTAGGGCACCCCTAGGCTTCAGGCTGGGGCTCCCCTAGGCTTCAGGCTAGGGCTCCCCTAGCCTTCAGGTTAGGGCACCCCTAGGCTTCAGGCTGGGGCTCCCCTAGGCTTCAGGTTAGGGCTCCCCTAGCCTTCAGGCTAGGGCACCCCTAGGCTTCAGGCTGGGGCTCCCCTAGGCTTCAGGCTAGGGCTCCGCTAGCCTTCAGGCTAGGGCACCCCTAGGCTTCAGGCTGGGGCTCCCCTAGGCTTCAGGCTAGGGCTCCCTTAGCCTTCAGGCTAGGGCACCCCTAGGCTTCAGGCTGGGGCTCCCCTAGGCTTCAGGCTAGGGCTCCCCTAGCCTTCAGGCTAGGGCACCCCTAGGCTTCAGGCTGGGGCTCCCCTAGGCTTCAGGCTAGGGCACCCCTAGCCTTCAGGCTAGGGCACCCCTAGGCTTCAGGCTGGGGCTCCCCTAGGCTTCAGGCTAGGGCTCCCCTAGCCTTCAGGCTAGGGCACCCCTAGGCTTCAGGCTGGGGCTCCCCTAGGCTTCAGGCTAGGGCTCCCCTGGCCTTCAGGCTAGGGCACCCCTAGGCTTCAGGCTGGGGCTCCCCTAGGCTTCAGGCTAGGGCTCCCCTCGCCTTCAGGCTAGGGCACCCCTAGGCTTCAGGCTGGGGCCCCCCTAGGCCCCTAGGCTTCAGGCTAGGGCTCCCCTCGCCTTCAGGCTAGGGCACCCTAGGCTTCAGGCTGGGCCCCCCTAGGCTTCATGCTAGGGCTCCCTCGCCTTCAGGCTAGGCACCCCAGGCTTCAGGCTGGGGCCCCCCTAGGCTTCAGGCTAGGGCTCCCCTCGCCTTCAGCTAGGGCACCCTAGGCTTCAGGCTAGGGCTCCCCTGCCTTCAGGCTAGGGCACCCCTAGGCTTCAGGCTGGGGCCCCCCTAGGCTTCAGGCTAGGGCTCCCCTCGCCTTCAGGCTAGGGCACCCCTAGGCTTCAGGCTGGGGCCCCCCTAGGCTTCAGGCTAGGGCTCCCCTCGCCTTCAGGCTAGGGCACCCCTAGGCTTCAGGCTGGGGCCCCCTAGGCTTCAGGCTAGGGCTCCCCTCGCCTTCAGGCTAGGGCACCCCTAGGCTTCAGGCTGGGGCTCCCCTAGGCTTCAGGCTAGGGCTCCCCTCGCCTTCAGGCTAGGGCACCCCTAGGCTTCAGGCTGGGGCCCCCCTAGGCTTCAGGCTAGGGCTCCCCTCGCCTTCAGGCTAGGGCACCCCTAGGCTTCAGGCTGGGGCCCCCCTAGGCTTCAGGCTAGGGCTCCCCTCGCCTTCAGGCTAGGGCACCCCTAGGCTTCAGGCTGGGGCTCCCCTAGGCTTCAGGCTAGGGCTCCCCTCGCCTTCAGGCTAGGGCACCCCTAGGCTTCAGGCTGGGGCCCCCCTAGGCTTCAGGCTAGGGCTCCCCTCGCCTTCAGGCTAGGGCACCCCTAGGCTTCAGGCTGGGGCCCCCCTAGGCTTCAGGCTAGGGCTCCCCTCGCCTTCAGGCTAGGGCACCCCTAGGCTTCAGGCTGGGGCCCCCCTAGGCTTCAGGCTAGGGCTCCCCTCGCCTTCAGGCTAGGGCACCCCTAGGCTTCAGGCTGGGGCCCCCCTAGGCTTCAGGCTAGGGCTCCCCTCGCCTTCAGGCTAGGGCACCCCTAGGCTTCAGGCTGGGGCCCCCCTAGGCTTCAGGCTAGGGCTCCCCTCGCCTTCAGGCTAGGGCACCCCTAGGCTTCAGGCTGGGGCCCCCCTAGGCTTCAGGCTAGGGCTCCCCTCGCCTTCAGGCTAGGGCACCCCTAGGCTTCAGGCTGGGGCCCCCCTAGGCTTCAGGCTAGGGCTCCCCTCGCCTTCAGGCTAGGGCACCCCTAGGCTTCAGGCTGGGGCCCCCCTAGGCTTCAGGCTAGGGCTCCCCTCGCCTTCAGGCTAGGGCACCCCTAGGCTTCAGGCTGGGGCCCCCCTAGGCTTCAGGCTAGGGCTCCCCTCGCCTTCAGGCTAGGGCACCCCTAGGCTTCAGGCTGGGGCCCCCCTAGGCTTCAGGCTAGGGCTCCCCTCGCCTTCAGGCTAGGGCACCCCTAGGCTTCAGGCTGGGGCCCCCCTAGGCTTCAGGCTAGGGCTCCCCTCGCCTTCAGGCTAGGGCACCCCTAGGCTTCAGGCTGGGGCCCCCTAGGCTTCAGGCTAGGGCTCCCCCAGCCTTCAGGCTAGGGCACCCCTAGGCTTCAGGCTGGGGCTCCCCTAGGCTTCAGGCTAGGGCTCCCCCAGCCTTCAGGCTAGGGCACCCCTAGGCTTCAGGCTGGGGCTCCCCTAGGCTTCAGGCTAGGGCTCCCCCAGCCTTCAGGCTAGGGCACCCCTAGGCTTCAGGCTGGGGCTCCCCTAGGCTTCAGGCTAGGGCTCCCCCAGCCTTCAGGCTAGGGCACCCTAGGCTTCAGGCTAGGGCTCCCCCAGCCTTCAGTCTAGGGCACCCCTAGGCTTCAGGCTGGGGCTCCCCTAGGCTTCAGGCTAGGGCTCCCCCAGCCTTCAGGCTAGGGCACCCCTAGGCTTCAGGCTGGGGCTCCCCTAGGCTTCAGGCTAGGGCTCCCCCAGCCTTCAGGCTAGGGCACCCCTAGGCTTCAGGCTGGGGCTCCCCTAGGCTTCAGGCTAGGGCTCCCCCAGCCTTCAGGCTAGGGCAACCCTAGGCTTCAGGCTGGGGCTCCTCTAGGCTTCAGGCTAGGGCTCCCCCAGCCTTCAGGCTAGGGCACCCCTAGGCTTCAGGCTGGGGCTCCCCTTGGCTTCAGGCTAGGGCTCCCCCAGCCTTCAGGCTAGGGCACCCCTAGGCTTCAGGCTGGGGCTCCCCTAGGCTTCAGGCTAGGGCTCCCCCAGCCTTCAGGCTAGGGCACCCCTAGGCTTCAGGCTAGGGCTCCCCTAGGCTTCACGCTAGGGCTCCCCCAGCCTTCAGGCTAGGGCACCCCTAGGCTTCAGGCTAGGGCTCCCCTAGGCTTCAGGCTAGGGCTCCCCCAGCCTTCAGGCTAGGGCACCCCTAGGCTTCAGGCTAGGGCTCCCCAAGGCTTCAGGCTAGGGCTCCCCCAGCCTTCAGGCTAGGGCACCCCTAGGCTTCAGGCTAGGGCTCCCCTAGGCTTCAGGCTAGGGCTCCCCCAGCCTTCAGGCTAGGGCACCCCTAGGCTTCAGGCTAGGGCTCCCCTAGGCTTCACGCTAGGGCTCCCCCAGCCTTCAGGCTAGGGCACCCCTAGGCTTCAGGCTAGGGCTCCCCTAGGCTTCAGGCTAGGGCTCCCCCAGCCTTCAGGCTAGGGCACCCCTAGGCTTCAGGCTAGGGCTCCCCTAGGCTTCAGGCTAGGGCTCCCCCAGCCTTCAGGCTAGGGCACCCCTAGGCTTCAGGCTAGGGCTCCCCTAGGCTTCAGGCTAGGGCTCCCCCAGCCTTCAGGCTAGGGCACCCCTAGGCTTCAGGCTAGGGCTCCCCTAGGCTTCAGGCTAGGGCTCCCCCAGCCTTCAGGCTAGGGCACCCCTAGGCTTCAGGCTAGGGCTCCCCTAGGCTTCAGGCTAGGGCTCCCCCAGCCTTCAGGCTAGGGCACCCCTAGGCTTCAGGCTAGGGCTCCCCTAGGCTTCAGGCTAGGGCTCCCCCAGCCTTCAGGCTAGGGCACCCCTAGGCTTCAGGCTAGGGCTCCCCTAGGCTTCAGGCTAGGGCTCCCCCAGCCTTCAGGCTAGGGCACCCCTAGGCTTCAGGCTAGGGCTCCCTAGGCTTCAGGCTAGGGCTCCCCCAGCCTTCAGGCTAGGGCACCCCTAGGCTTCAGGCGAGGGCTCCCCTAGGCTTCAGGCTAGGGCTCCCCCAGCCTTCAGGCTAGGGCACCCCTAGGCTTCCGGCTAGGGCTCCCCTAGGCTTCAGGCTAGGGCTCCCCCGCCTTCAGGCTAGGGCACCCCTAGGCTTCCGGCTAGGGCTCCCCTAGGCTTCAGGCTAGGGCTCCCCCAGCCTTCAGGCTAGGGCACCCCTAGGCTTCAGGCTAGGGCTCCCCTAGGCTTCAGGCTAGGGCTCCCCCAGCCTTCAGGCTAGGGCACCCCTAGGCTTCAGGCTAGGGCTCCCCTAGGCTTCAGGCTAGGGCTCCCCCAGCCTTCAGGCTAGGGCACCCCTAGGCTTCAGGCTAGGGCTCCCCTAGGCTTCAGGCTAGGGCTCCCCCAGCCTTCAGGCTAGGGCACCCCTAGGCTTCAGGCTAGGGCTCCCCTAGGCTTCAGGCTAGGGCTCCCCCAGCCTTCAGGCTAGGGCACCCCTAGGCTTCAGGCTAGGGCTCCCCTAGGCTTCAGGCTAGGGCTCCCCCAGCCTTCAGGCTAGGGCACCCCTAGGCTTCAGGCTAGGGCTCCCCTAGGCTTCAGGCTAGGGCTCCCCCAGCCTTCAGGCTAGGGCACCCCTAGGCTTCAGGCTAGGGCTCCCCTAGGCTTCAGGCTAGGGCTCCCCCAGCCTTCAGGCTAGGGCACCCCTAGGCTTCAGGCTAGGGCTCCCCTAGGCTTCAGGCTAGGGCTCCCCCAGCCTTCAGGCTAGGGCACCCCTAGGCTTCTGGCTAGGGCTCCCCTAGGCTTCAGGCTAGGGCTCCCCCAGCCTTCAGGCTAGGGCACCCCTAGGCTTCAGGCGAGGGCTCCCCTAGGCTTCAGGCTAGGGCTCCCCCAGCCTTCAGGCTAGGGCACCCCTAGGCTTCCGGCTAGGGCTCCCCTAGGCTTCAGGCTAGGGCTCCCCCAGCCTTCAGGCTAGGGCACCCCTAGGCTTCCGGCTAGGGCTCCCCTAGGCTTCAGGCTAGGGCTCCCCCAGCCTTCAGGCTAGGGCACCCCTAGGCTTCAGGCTAGGGCTCCCCTAGGCTTCAGGCTAGGGCTCCCCCAGCCTTCAGGCTAGGGCACCCCTAGGCTTCAGGCTAGGGCTCCCCTAGGCTTCAGGCTAGGGCTCCCCCAGCCTTCAGGCTAGGGCACCCCTAGGCTTCAGGCTAGGGCTCCCCTAGGCTTCAGGCTAGGGCTCCCCCTGCCTTCAGGCTAGGGCACCCCTAGGCTTCAGGCTAGGGCTCCCCTAGGCTTCAGGCTAGGGCTCCCCCAGCCTTCAGGCTACGGCACCCCTAGGCTTCAAGCTAGGGCTCCCCTAGGCTTCAGGCTAGGGCTCCCCCAGCCTTCAGGCTAGGGCACCCCTAGGCTTCAGGCTAGGGCTCCCCTAGGCTTCAGGCTAGGGCTCCCCCAGCCTTCAGGCTAGGGCACCCCTAGGCTTCAGGCTAGGGCTCCCCTAGGCTTCAGGCTAGGGCTCCCCCAGCCTTCAGGCTAGGGCACCCCTAGGCTTCAGGCTAGGGCTCCCCTAGGCTTCAGGCTAGGGCTCCCCCAGCCTTCAGGCTAGGGCACCCCTAGGTTTCAGGCTAGGGCTCCCCTAGGCTTCAGGCTAGGGCTCCCCCAGCCTTCAGGCTAGGGCACCCCTAGGCTTCAGGCTAGGGCTCCCCTAGGCTTCAGGCTAGGGCTCCCCCAGCCTTCAGGCTAGGGCACCCCTAGGCTTCAGGCTAGGGCTCCCCTAGGCTTCAGGCTAGGGCTCCCCCAGCCTTCAGGATAGGGCACCCCTAGGCTTCAGGCTAGGGCTCCCCTAGGCTTCAGGCTAGGGCTCCCCCAGCCTTCAGGCTACGGCACCCCTAGGCTTCAGGCTAGGGCTCCCCTAGGCTTCAGGCTAGGGCTCCCCCAGCCTTCAGGCTACGGCACCCCTAGGCTTCAGGCTAGGGCTCCCCTAGGCTTCAGGCTAGGGCTCCCCCAGCCTTCAGGCTACGGCACCCCTAGGCTTCAGGCTAGGGCTCCCCTAGGCTTCAGGCTAGGGCTCCCCCAGCCTTCAGGCGACGGCACCCCTAGGCTTCAGGCTAGGGCTCCCCTAGGCTTCAGGCTAGGGCTCCCCCAGCCTTCAGGCGACGGCACCCCTAGGCTTCAGGCTAGGGCTCCCCTAGGCTTCAGGCTAGGGCTCCCCCAGCCTTCAGGCGACGGCACCCCTAGGCTTCAGGCTAGGGCTCCCCTAGGCTTCAGGCTAGGGCTCCCCCAGCCTTCAGGCGACGGCACCCCTAGGCTTCAGGCTAGGGCTCCCCTAGGCTTCAGGCTAGGGCTCCCCCAGCCTTCAGGCGACGGCACCCCTAGGCTTCAGGCTAGGGCTCCCCTAGGCTTCAGGCTAGGGCTCCCCCAGCCTTCAGGCTACGGCACCCCTAGGCTTCAGGCTAGGGCTCCCCTAGGCTTCAGGCTAGGGCTCCCCCAGCCTTCAGGCTACGGCACCCCTAGGCTTCCGGCTAGGGCTCCCCTAGGCTTCAGGCTAGGGCTCCCCCAGCCTTCAGGCTACGGCACCCCTAGGCTTCAGGCTAGGGCTCCCCTAGGCTTCAGGCTAGGGCTCCCCCAGCCTTCAGGCTACGGCACACCTAGGCTTCAGGCTAGGGCTCCCCTAGGCTTCAGGCTAGGGCTCCCCCAGCCTTCAGGCTACGGCACCCCTAGGCTTCAGGCTAGGGCTCCCCTAGGCTTCAGGCTAGGGCTCCCCCAGCCTTCAGGCTACGGCACCCCTAGGCTTCAGGCTAGGGCTCCCCTAGTCTTCAGGCTAGGGCTCCCCCAGCCTTCAGGCTACGGCACCCCTAGGCTTCAGGCTAGGGCTCCCCTAGGCTTCAGGCTAGGGCTCCCCCAGCCTTCAGGCTACGGCACCCCTAGGCTTCAGGCTAGGGCTCCCCTAGGCTTCAGGCTAGGGCTCCCACAGCCTTCAGGCTACGGCACCCCTAGGCTTCAGGCTAGGGCTCCCCTAGGCTTCAGGCTAGGGCTCCCCCAGCCTTCAGGCTACGGCACCCCTAGGCTTCAGGCTAGGGCTCCCCTAGGCTTCAGGCTAGGGCTCCCCCAGCCTTCAGGCTACGGCACCCCTAGGCTTCAGGCTAGGGCTCCCCTAGGCTTCAGGCTAGGGCTCCCCCAGCCTTCAGGCTACGGCACCCCTAGGCTTCAGGCTAGGGCTCCCCTAGGCTTCAGGCTAGGGCTCCCCTAGCCTTCAGGCTACGGCACCCTTAGGCTTCAGGCTAGGGCACCCCTAGGCTAAGGCTAGGGCTCCCCTAGCCTTCAGGCTAGGGCACCCCTAGGCTTTGGGCTCCCCTAGGCTAAGGCTAGGGCTCCCCTAGCCTTCAGGCTAGGGCACCCCTAGGCTTTAGGCTAGGGCTCCCCTAGGCTAAGGCTAGGGCTCCCCTAGCCTTCAGGCTAGGGCACCCCTAGGCTTAAGGCTCCCCTAGGCTAATGCTAGGGCTCCCCTAGCCTTCAGGCTAGGGCACCCCTAGGCTTTAGGCTAGGGCTCCCCTAGGCTAAGGCTAGGGCTCCCCTAGCCTTCAGGCTAGGGCACCCCTAGGCTTTAGGCTCCCCTAGGCTAAGGCTAGGGCTCCCCTAGCCTTCAGGCTAGGGCACCCCTAGGCTTTAGGCTAGGGCTCCCCTAGGCTAAGGCTAGGGCTCCCCTAGCCTTCAGGCTAGGGCACCCCTAGGCTTTAGGCTCCCCTAGGCTAAGGCTAGGGCTCCCCTAGGCTAAGGCTAGGGCTCCCCTAGCCTTCAGGCTAGGGCACCCCTAGGCTTTAGGCTCCCCTAGGCTAAGGCTAGGGCTCCCCTAGTCTTCAGGCTAGGGCACCCCTAGGCTTTAGGATAGGGCTCCCCTAGGCTAAGGCTAGGGCTCCCCTAGCCTTCAGGCTAGGGCACCCCTAGGCTTTAGGCTCCCCTAGGCGAAGGCTAGGGCTCCCCTAGCCTTCAGGCTAGGGCACCCCTAGGCTTTAGGCTAGGGCTCCCCTAAGCTAAGGCTAGGGCTCCCCTAGCCTTCAGGCTAGGGCACCCCTAGGCTTTAGGCTCCCCTAGGCTAAGGCTAGGGCTCCCCTAGCCTTCAGGCTAGGGCACCCCTAGGCTTTAGGCTCCCCTAGGCTAAGGCTAGGGCTCCCCTAGCCTTCAGGCTAGGGCACCCCTAGGCTTTAGGCTCCCCTAGGCTAAGGCTAGGGCTCCCCTAGCCTTCAGGCTAGGGCACCCCTAGGCTTTAGGCTAGGGCTCCCCTAGGCTAAGGCTAGGGCTCCCCTAGCCTTCAGGCTAGGGCATCCCTAGGCTTTAGTCTCCCCTAGGCTAAGGCTAGGGCTCCCCTAGCCTTCAGGCTAGGGCACCCCTAGGCTTTAGGCTAGGGCTCCCCTAGGCTAAGGTTAGGGCTCCCCTAGCCTTCAGGCTAGGGCACCCCTAGGCTTTAGGCTCCCCTAGGCTAAGGCTTGGGTTCCCCTAGCCTTCAGGCTAGGGCACCCCTAGGCTTTAGGCTAGGGCTCCCCTAGGCTAAGGCTAGGGCTCCCCTAGCCTTCAGGCTAGGGCACCGCTAGGCTTTAGGCTCCCCTAGGCTAAGGCTAGGGCTCCCCTAGCCTTCAGGCTAGGGCACCCCTAGGCTTTAGGCTAGGGCTCCCCTAGGCTAAGGCTAGGGCTCCCCTAGCCTTCAGGCTAGGGCACCCCTAGGCTTTAGGCTCCCCTAGGCTAAGGCTAGGGCTCCCCTAGCCTTCAGGCTAGGGCACCCCTAGGCTTTAGGCTAGGGCTCCCCTAGGCTAAGGCTAGGGCTCCCCTAGCCTTCAGGCAAGGGCACCCCTAGGCTTTAGGCTCCCCTAGGCTAAGGCTAGGGCTCCCCTAGGCTTTAGGCTCCCCTAGGCTAAGGCTTGGGTTCCCCTAGCCTTCAGGCTAGGGCACCCCTAGGCTTTAGGCTAGGGCTCCCCTAGGCTAAGGCTAGGGCTCCCCTAGCCTTCAGGCTAGGGCACCGCTAGGCTTTAGGCTCCCCTAGGCTAAGGCTAGGGCTCCCCTAGCCTTCAGGCTAGGGCACCCCTAGGCTTTAGGCTAGGGCTCCCCTAGGCTAAGGCTAGGGCTCCCCTAGCCTTCAGGCTAGGGCACCCCTAGGCTTTAGGCTCCCCTAGGCTAAGGCTAGGGCTCCCCTAGCCTTCAGGCTAGGGCACCCCTAGGCTTTAGGCTAGGGCTCCCCTAGGCTAAGGCTAGGGCTCCCCTAGCCTTCAGGCAAGGGCACCCCTAGGCTTTAGGCTCCCCTAGGCTAAGGCTAGGGCTCCCCTAGCCTTCAGGCTAGGGCACCCCTAGGCTTCAGGCTAGGGCTCCCCTAGGCTTCAGGCTAGGGCTCCCCCAGCCTTCAGGCTACGGCACCCTTAGGCTTCATGCTAGGGCTCCCCTAGGCTTCAGGCTAGGGCTCCCCCAGCCTTCAGGCTACGGCACCCCTAGGCTTCAGGCTAGGGCTCCCCTAGGCTTCAGGCTAGGGCTCCCCCAGCCTTCAGGCTACGGCACCCCTAGGCTTCAGGCTAGGGCTCCCCTAGGCTTCAGGCTAGGGCTCCCCCAGCCTTCAGGCTACGGCACCCCTAGGCTTCAGGCTAGGGCTCCCCTAGGCTTCAGGCTAGGGCTCCCCCAGCCTTCAGGCTACGGCACCCCTAGGCTTCAGGCTAGGGCTCCCCTAGGCTTCAGGCTAGGGCTCCCCCAGCCTTCAGGCTACGGCACCCCTAGGCTTCAGGCTAGGGCTCCCCTAGGCTTCAGGCTAGGGCTCCCCCAGCCTTCAGGCTACGGCACCCCTAGGCTTCAGGCTAGGGCTCCCCTAGGCTTCAGGCTAGGGCTCCCCTAGCCTTCAGGCTACGGCACCCTTAGGCTTCAGGCTAGGGCACCCCTAGGCTAAGGCTAGGGCTCCCCTAGCCTTCAGGCTAGGGCACCCCTAGGCTTTGGGCTCCCCTAGGCTAAGGCTAGGGCTCCCCTAGCCTTCAGGCTAGGGCACCCCTAGGCTTTAGGCTAGGGCTCCCCTAGGCTAAGGCTAGGGCTCCCCTAGCCTTCAGGCTAGGGCACCCCTAGGCTTAAGGCTCCCCTAGGCTAATGCTAGGGCTCCCCTAGCCTTCAGGCTAGGGCACCCCTAGGCTTTAGGCTAGGGCTCCCCTAGGCTAAGGCTAGGGCTCCCCTAGCCTTCAGGCTAGGGCACCCCTAGGCTTTAGGCTCCCCTAGGCTAAGGCTAGGGCTCCCCTAGCCTTCAGGCTAGGGCACCCCTAGGCTTTAGGCTAGGGCTCCCCTAGGCTAAGGCTAGGGCTCCCCTAGCCTTCAGGCTAGGGCACCCCTAGGCTTTAGGCTCCCCTAGGCTAAGGCTAGGGCTCCCCTAGGCTAAGGCTAGGGCTCCCCTAGCCTTCAGGCTAGGGCACCCCTAGGCTTTAGGCTCCCCTAGGCTAAGGCTAGGGCTCCCCTAGCCTTCAGGCTAGGGCACCCCTAGGCTTTAGGATAGGGCTCCCCTAGGCTAAGGCTAGGGCTCCCCTAGCCTTCAGGCTAGGGCACCCCTAGGCTTTAGGCTCCCCTAGGCGAAGGCTAGGGCTCCCCTAGCCTTCAGGCTAGGGCACCCCTAGGCTTTAGGCTAGGGCTCCCCTAAGCTAAGGCTAGGGCTCCCCTAGCCTTCAGGCTAGGGCACCCCTAGGCTTTAGGCTCCCCTAGGCTAAGGCTAGGGCTCCCCTAGCCTTCAGGCTAGGGCACCCCTAGGCTTTAGGCTCCCCTAGGCTAAGGCTAGGGCTCCCCTAGCCTTCAGGCTAGGGCACCCCTAGGCTTTAGGCTCCCCTAGGCTAAGGCTAGGGCTCCCCTAGCCTTCAGGCTAGGGCACCCCTAGGCTTTAGGCTAGGGCTCCCCTAGGCTAAGGCTAGGGCTCCCCTAGCCTTCAGGCTAGGGCATCCCTAGGCTTTAGTCTCCCCTAGGCTAAGGCTAGGGCTCCCCTAGCCTTCAGGCTAGGGCACCCCTAGGCTTTAGGCTAGGGCTCCCCTAGGCTAAGGTTAGGGCTCCCCTAGCCTTCAGGCTAGGGCACCCCTAGGCTTAGGCTCCCCTAGGCTAAGGCTTGGGTTCCCCTAGCCTTCAGGCTAGGGCACCCCTAGGCTTTAGGCTAGGGCTCCCCTAGGCTAAGGCTAGGGCTCCCCTAGCCTTCAGGCTAGGGCACCCCTAGGCTTAAGGCTCCCCTAGGCTAATGCTAGGGCTCCCCTAGCCTTCAGGCTAGGGCACCCCTAGGCTTTAGGCTAGGGCTCCCTAGGCTAAGGCTAGGGCTCCCCTAGCCTTCAGGCTAGGGCACCCCTAGGCTTTAGGCTCCCCTAGGCTAAGGCTAGGGCTCCCCTAGCCTTCAGGCTAGGGCACCCCTAGGCTTTAGGCTAGGGCTCCCCTAGGCTAAGGCTAGGGCTCCCCTAGCCTTCAGGCTAGGGCACCCCCTAGGCTTAAGGCTCCCCTAGGCTAATGCTAGGGCTCCCCTAGCCTTCAGGCTAGGGCACCCCTAGGCTTTAGGCTAGGGCTCCCCTAGGCTAAGGCTAGGGCTCCCCTAGCCTTCAGGCTAGGGCACCCCTAGGCTTTAGGCTCCCCTAGGCTAAGGCTAGGGCTCCCCTAGCCTTCAGGCTAGGGCACCCCTAGGCTTTAGGCTAGGGCTCCCCTAGGCTAAGGCTAGGGCTCCCCTAGCCTTCAGGCTAGGGCACCCCTAGGCTTTAGGCTCCCCTAGGCTAAGGCTAGGGCTCCCCTAGGCTAAGGCTAGGGCTCCCCTAGCCTTCAGGCTAGGGCACCCCTAGGCTTTAGGCTCCCCTAGGCTAAGGCTAGGGCTCCCCTAGCCTTCAGGCTAGGGCACCCCTAGGCTTTAGGATAGGGCTCCCCTAGGCTAAGGCTAGGGCTCCCCTAGCCTTCAGGCTAGGGCACCCCTAGGCTTTAGGCTCCCCTAGGCGAAGGCTAGGGCTCCCCTAGCCTTCAGGCTAGGGCACCCCTAGGCTTTAGGCTAGGGCTCCCCTAAGCTAAGGCTAGGGCTCCCCTAGCCTTCAGGCTAGGGCACCCCTAGGCTTTAGGCTCCCCTAGGCTAAGGCTAGGGCTCCCCTAGCCTTCAGGCTAGGGCACCCCTAGGCTTTAGGCTCCCCTAGGCTAAGGCTAGGGCTCCCCTAGCCTTCAGGCTAGGGCACCCCTAGGCTTTAGGCTCCCCTAGGCTAAGGCTAGGGCTCCCCTAGCCTTCAGGCTAGGGCACCCCTAGGCTTTAGGCTAGGGCTCCCCTAGGCTAAGGCTAGGGCTCCCCTAGCCTTCAGGCTAGGGCATCCCTAGGCTTTAGTCTCCCCTAGGCTAAGGCTAGGGCTCCCCTAGCCTTCAGGCTAGGGCACCCCTAGGCTTTAGGCTAGGGCTCCCCTAGGCTAAGGTTAGGGCTCCCCTAGCCTTCAGGCTAGGGCACCCCTAGGCTTTAGGCTCCCCTAGGCTAAGGCTTGGGTTCCCCTAGCCTTCAGGCTAGGGCACCCCTAGGCTTTAGGCTAGGGCTCCCCTAGGCTAAGGCTAGGGCTCCCCTAGCCTTCAGGCTAGGGCACCGCTAGGCTTTAGGCTCCCCTAGGCTAAGGCTAGGGCTCCCCTAGCCTTCAGGCTAGGGCACCCCTAGGCTTTAGGCTAGGGCTCCCCTAGGCTAAGGCTAGGGCTCCCCTAGCCTTCAGGCTAGGGCACCCCTAGGCTTTAGGCTCCCCTAGGCTAAGGCTAGGGCTCCCCTAGCCTTCAGGCTAGGGCACCCCTAGGCTTCAGGCTAGGGCACCCCTAGGCTTCAGGCTAGGGCTCCCCTAGGCTTCAGGCTAGGGCTCCCCCAGCCTTCAGGCTACGGCACCCTTAGGCTTCATGCTAGGGCTCCCCTAGGCTTCAGGCTAGGGCTCCCCCAGCCTTCAGGCTACGGCACCCCTAGGCTTCAGGCTAGGGCTCCCCTAGGCTTCAGGCTAGGGCTCCCCCAGCCTTCAGGCTACGGCACCCCTAGGCTTCAGGCTAGGGCTCCCCTAGGCTTCAGGCTAGGGCTCCCCCAGCCTTCAGGCTACGGCACCCCTAGGCTTCAGGCTAGGGCTCCCCTAGGCTTCAGGCTAGGGCTCCCCCAGCCTTCAGGCTACGGCACCCCTAGGCTTCAGGCTAGGGCTCCCCTAGGCTTCAGGCTAGGGCTCCCCCAGCCTTCAGGCTACGGCACCCCTAGGCTTCAGGCTAGGGCTCCCCTAGGCTTCAGGCTAGGGCTCCCCCAGCCTTCAGGCTACGGCACCCCTAGGCTTCAGGCTAGGGCTCCCCTAGGCTTCAGGCTAGGGCTCCCCTAGCCTTCAGGCTACGGCACCCTTAGGCTTCAGGCTAGGGCACCCCTAGGCTAAGGCTAGGGCTCCCCTAGCCTTCAGGCTAGGGCACCCCTAGGCTTTGGGCTCCCCTAGGCTAAGGCTAGGGCTCCCCTAGCCTTCAGGCTAGGGCACCCCTAGGCTTTAGGCTAGGGCTCCCCTAGGCTAAGGCTAGGGCTCCCCTAGCCTTCAGGCTAGGGCACCCCTAGGCTTAAGGCTCCCCTAGGCTAATGCTAGGGCTCCCCTAGCCTTCAGGCTAGGGCACCCCTAGGCTTTAGGCTAGGGCTCCCCTAGGCTAAGGCTAGGGCTCCCCTAGCCTTCAGGCTAGGGCACCCCTAGGCTTTAGGCTCCCCTAGGCTAAGGCTAGGGCTCCCCTAGCCTTCAGGCTAGGGCACCCCTAGGCTTTAGGCTAGGGCTCCCCTAGGCTAAGGCTAGGGCTCCCCTAGCCTTCAGGCTAGGGCACCCCTAGGCTTTAGGCTCCCCTAGGCTAAGGCTA
The DNA here is from genome assembly GCF_050624435.1 of Tenrec ecaudatus. Lineage (NCBI taxonomy): Eukaryota > Metazoa > Chordata > Mammalia > Afrosoricida > Tenrecidae > Tenrec > Tenrec ecaudatus. The sequence continues at coordinate 27,160 of NW_027458868.1, forward strand.
GGGCTCCCCTAGGCTAAGGCTAGGGCTCCCCTAGCCTTCAGGCTAGGGCACCCCTAGGCTTTAGGCTCCCCTAGGCGAAGGCTAGGGCTCCCCTAGCCTTCAGGCTAGGGCACCCCTAGGCTTTAGGCTAGGGCTCCCCTAAGCTAAGGCTAGGGCTCCCCTAGCCTTCAGGCTAGGGCACCCCTAGGCTTTAGGCTCCCCTAGGCTAAGGCTAGGGCTCCCCTAGCCTTCAGGCTAGGGCACCCCTAGGCTTTAGGCTCCCCTAGGCTAAGGCTAGGGCTCCCCTAGCCTTCAGGCTAGGGCACCCCTAGGCTTTAGGCTCCCCTAGGCTAAGGCTAGGGCTCCCCTAGCCTTCAGGCTAGGGCACCCCTAGGCTTTAGGCTAGGGCTCCCCTAGGCTAAGGCTAGGGCTCCCCTAGCCTTCAGGCTAGGGCATCCCTAGGCTTTAGTCTCCCCTAGGCTAAGGCTAGGGCTCCCCTAGCCTTCAGGCTAGGGCACCCCTAGGCTTTAGGCTAGGGCTCCCCTAGGCTAAGGTTAGGGCTCCCCTAGCCTTCAGGCTAGGGCACCCCTAGGCTTTAGGCTCCCCTAGGCTAAGGCTTGGGTTCCCCTAGCCTTCAGGCTAGGGCACCCCTAGGCTTTAGGCTAGGGCTCCCCTAGGCTAAGGCTAGGGCTCCCCTAGCCTTCAGGCTAGGGCACCCCTAGGCTTAAGGCTCCCCTAGGCTAATGCTAGGGCTCCCCTAGCCTTCAGGCTAGGGCACCCCTAGGCTTTAGGCTAGGGCTCCCCTAGGCTAAGGCTAGGGCTCCCCTAGCCTTCAGGCTAGGGCACCCCTAGGCTTTAGGCTCCCCTAGGCTAAGGCTAGGGCTCCCCTAGCCTTCAGGCTAGGGCACCCCTAGGCTTTAGGCTAGGGCTCCCCTAGGCTAAGGCTAGGGCTCCCCTAGCCTTCAGGCTAGGGCACCCCTAGGCTTAAGGCTCCCCTAGGCTAATGCTAGGGCTCCCCTAGCCTTCAGGCTAGGGCACCCCTAGGCTTTAGGCTAGGGCTCCCCTAGGCTAAGGCTAGGGCTCCCCTAGCCTTCAGGCTAGGGCACCCCTAGGCTTTAGGCTCCCCTAGGCTAAGGCTAGGGCTCCCCTAGCCTTCAGGCTAGGGCACCCCTAGGCTTTAGGCTAGGGCTCCCCTAGGCTAAGGCTAGGGCTCCCCTAGCCTTCAGGCTAGGGCACCCCTAGGCTTTAGGCTCCCCTAGGCTAAGGCTAGGGCTCCCCTAGGCTAAGGCTAGGGCTCCCCTAGCCTTCAGGCTAGGGCACCCCTAGGCTTTAGGCTCCCCTAGGCTAAGGCTAGGGCTCCCCTAGCCTTCAGGCTAGGGCACCCCTAGGCTTTAGGATAGGGCTCCCCTAGGCTAAGGCTAGGGCTCCCCTAGCCTTCAGGCTAGGGCACCCCTAGGCTTTAGGCTCCCCTAGGCGAAGGCTAGGGCTCCCCTAGCCTTCAGGCTAGGGCACCCCTAGGCTTTAGGCTAGGGCTCCCCTAAGCTAAGGCTAGGGCTCCCCTAGCCTTCAGGCTAGGGCACCCCTAGGCTTTAGGCTCCCCTAGGCTAAGGCTAGGGCTCCCCTAGCCTTCAGGCTAGGGCACCCCTAGGCTTTAGGCTCCCCTAGGCTAAGGCTAGGGCTCCCCTAGCCTTCAGGCTAGGGCACCCCTAGGCTTTAGGCTCCCCTAGGCTAAGGCTAGGGCTCCCCTAGCCTTCAGGCTAGGGCACCCCTAGGCTTTAGGCTAGGGCTCCCCTAGGCTAAGGCTAGGGCTCCCCTAGCCTTCAGGCTAGGGCATCCCTAGGCTTTAGTCTCCCCTAGGCTAAGGCTAGGGCTCCCCTAGCCTTCAGGCTAGGGCACCCCTAGGCTTTAGGCTAGGGCTCCCCTAGGCTAAGGTTAGGGCTCCCCTAGCCTTCAGGCTAGGGCACCCCTAGGCTTTAGGCTCCCCTAGGCTAAGGCTTGGGTTCCCCTAGCCTTCAGGCTAGGGCACCCCTAGGCTTTAGGCTAGGGCTCCCCTAGGCTAAGGCTAGGGCTCCCCTAGCCTTCAGGCTAGGGCACCGCTAGGCTTTAGGCTCCCCTAGGCTAAGGCTAGGGCTCCCCTAGCCTTCAGGCTAGGGCACCCCTAGGCTTTAGGCTAGGGCTCCCCTAGGCTAAGGCTAGGGCTCCCCTAGCCTTCAGGCTAGGGCACCCCTAGGCTTTAGGCTCCCCTAGGCTAAGGCTAGGGCTCCCCTAGCCTTCAGGCTAGGGCACCCCTAGGCTTTAGGCTAGGGCTCCCCTAGGCTAAGGCTAGGGCTCCCCTAGCCTTCAGGCTAGGGCATCCCTAGGCTTTAGTCTCCCCTAGGCTAAGGCTAGGGCTCCCCTAGCCTTCAGGCTAGGGCACCCCTAGGCTTTAGGCTAGGGCTCCCCTAGGCTAAGGTTAGGGCTCCCCTAGCCTTCAGGCTAGGGCACCCCTAGGCTTTAGGCTCCCCTAGGCTAAGGCTTGGGTTCCCCTAGCCTTCAGGCTAGGGCACCCCTAGGCTTTAGGCTAGGGCTCCCCTAGGCTAAGGCTAGGGCTCCCCTAGCCTTCAGGCTAGGGCACCCCTAGGCTTAAGGCTCCCCTAGGCTAATGCTAGGGCTCCCCTAGCCTTCAGGCTAGGGCACCCCTAGGCTTTAGGCTAGGGCTCCCCTAGGCTAAGGCTAGGGCTCCCCTAGCCTTCAGGCTAGGGCACCCCTAGGCTTTAGGCTCCCCTAGGCTAAGGCTAGGGCTCCCCTAGCCTTCAGGCTAGGGCACCCCTAGGCTTTAGGCTAGGGCTCCCCTAGGCTAAGGCTAGGGCTCCCCAAGCCTTCAGGCTAGGGCACCCCTAGGCTTAAGGCTCCCCTAGGCTAATGCTAGGGCTCCCCTAGCCTTCAGGCTAGGGCACCCCTAGGCTTTAGGCTAGGGCTCCCCTAGGCTAAGGCTAGGGCTCCCCTAGCCTTCAGGCTAGGGCACCCCTAGGCTTTAGGCTCCCCTAGGCTAAGGCTAGGGCTCCCCTAGCCTTCAGGCTAGGGCACCCCTAGGCTTTAGGCTAGGGCTCCCCTAGGCTAAGGCTAGGGCTCCCCTAGCCTTCAGGCTAGGGCACCCCTAGGCTTTAGGCTCCCCTAGGCTAAGGCTAGGGCTCCCCTAGGCTAAGGCTAGGGCTCCCCTAGCCTTCAGGCTAGGGCACCCCTAGGCTTTAGGCTCCCCTAGGCTAAGGCTAGGGCTCCCCTAGCCTTCAGGCTAGGGCACCCCTAGGCTTTAGGATAGGGCTCCCCTAGGCTAAGGCTAGGGCTCCCCTAGCCTTCAGGCTAGGGCACCCCTAGGCTTTAGGCTCCCCTAGGCGAAGGCTAGGGCTCCCCTAGCCTTCAGGCTAGGGCACCCCTAGGCTTTAGGCTAGGGCTCCCCTAAGCTAAGGCTAGGGCTCCCCTAGCCTTCAGGCTAGGGCACCCCTAGGCTTTAGGCTCCCCTAGGCTAAGGCTAGGGCTCCCCTAGCCTTCAGGCTAGGGCACCCCTAGGCTTTAGGCTCCCCTAGGCTAAGGCTAGGGCTCCCCTAGCCTTCAGGCTAGGGCACCCCTAGGCTTTAGGCTCCCCTAGGCTAAGGCTAGGGCTCCCCTAGCCTTCAGGCTAGGGCACCCCTAGGCTTTAGGCTAGGGCTCCCCTAGGCTAAGGCTAGGGCTCCCCTAGCCTTCAGGCTAGGGCATCCCTAGGCTTTAGTCTCCCCTAGGCTAAGGCTAGGGCTCCCCTAGCCTTCAGGCTAGGGCACCCCTAGGCTTTAGGCTAGGGCTCCCCTAGGCTAAGGTTAGGGCTCCCCTAGCCTTCAGGCTAGGGCACCCCTAGGCTTTAGGCTCCCCTAGGCTAAGGCTTGGGTTCCCCTAGCCTTCAGGCTAGGGCACCCCTAGGCTTTAGGCTAGGGCTCCCCTAGGCTAAGGCTAGGGCTCCCCTAGCCTTCAGGCTAGGGCACCGCTAGGCTTTAGGCTCCCCTAGGCTAAGGCTAGGGCTCCCCTAGCCTTCAGGCTAGGGCACCCCTAGGCTTTAGGCTAGGGCTCCCCTAGGCTAAGGCTAGGGCTCCCCTAGCCTTCAGGCTAGGGCACCCCTAGGCTTTAGGCTCCCCTAGGCTAAGGCTAGGGCTCCCCTAGCCTTCAGGCTAGGGCACCCCTAGGCTTTAGGCTAGGGCTCCCCTAGGCTAAGGCTAGGGCTCCCCTAGCCTTCAGGCAAGGGCACCCCTAGGCTTTAGGCTCCCCTAGGCTAAGGCTAGGGCTCCCCTAGCCTTCAGGCTAGGGCACCCCTAGGCTTTAGGCTAGGGCTCCCCTAGGCTAAGGCTAGGGCTCCCCTAGCCTTCAGGCTAGGGCACCCCTAGGCTTTAGGCTCCCCTAGGCTAAGGCTAGGGCTCCCCTAGCCTTCAGGCTAGGGCACCCCTAGGCTTTAGGCTAGGGCTCCCCTAGGCTAAGGCTAGGGCTCCCCTAGCCTTCAGGTTAGGGCACCCCTAGGCTTTAGGCTCCCCTAGGCTAAGGCTAGGGCTCCCCTAGCCTTCAGGCTAGGGCACCCCTAGGCTTTAGGCTCCCCTAGGCTTAGGCTAGGGCTCCCCTAGCCTTCAGGCTAGGGCACCCCTAGGCTTTAGGCTAGGGCTCCCCTAGGCTAAGGCTAGGGCTCCCCTAGCCTTCAGGCTAGGGCACCCCTAGGCTTTAGGCTCCCCTAGGCTAAGGCTAGGGCTCCCCTAGCCTTCAGGCTAGGGCACCCCTAGGCTTTAGGCTCCCCTAGGCTAAGGCTAGGGCTCCCCTAGCCTTCAGGCTAGGGCACCCCTAGGCTTTAGGCTAGGGCTCCCCTAGGCTAAGGCTAGGGCTCCCCTAGCCTTCAGGCTAGGGCACCCCTAGGCTTTAGGCTCCCCTAGGCTAAGGCTAGGGCTCCCCTAGCCTTCAGGCTAGGGCACCCCTAGGCTTTAGGCTAGGGCTCCCCTAGGCTAAGGCTAGGGCTCCCCTACCCTTCAGGCTAGGGCACCCCTAGGCTTTAGGCTCCCCTAGGCTAAGGCTAGGGCTCCCCTAGCCTTCAGGCTAGGGCACCCCTAGGCTTTAGGCTAGGGCTCCCCTAGGCTAAGGCTAGGGCTCCCCTAGCCTTCAGGCTAGGGCACCCCTAGGCTTTAGGCTCCCCTAGGCTAAGGCTAGGGCTCCCCTAGCCTTCAGGCTAGGGCACCCCTAGGCTTTAGGCTAGGGCTCCCCTAGGCTAAGGCTAGGGCTCCCCTAGCTTTCAGGCTAGGGCACCCCTAGGCTTTAGGCTCCCCTAGGCTAAGGCTAGGGCTCCCCTAGCCTTCAGGCTAGGGCACCCCTAGGCTTTAGGCTAGGGCTCCCCTAGGCTAAGGCTAGGGCTCCCCTAGCCTTCAGGCTAGGGCACCCCTAGGCTTTAGGCTCCCCTAGGCTAAGGCTAGGGCTCCCCTAGCCTTCAGGCTAGGGCACCCCTAGGCTTTAGGCTAGGGCTCCCCTAGGCTAAGGCTAGGGCTCCCCTAGCCTTCAGGCTAGGGCACCCCTAGGCTTTAGGCTCCCCTAGGCTAAGGCTAGGGCTCCCCTAGCCTTCAGGCTAGGGCACCCCTAGGCTTTAGGCTAGGGCTCCCCTAGGCTAAGGCTAGGGCTCCCCTAGCCTTCAGGCTAGGGCACCCCTAGGCTTTAGGCTCCCCTAGGCTAAGGCTAGGGCTCCCCGAGCCTTCAGGCTAGGGCACCCCTAGGCTTTAGGCTAGGGCTCCCCTAGGCTAAGGCTAGGGCTCCCCTAGCCTTCAGGCTAGGGCAACCCTAGGCTTTAGGCTCCCCTAGGCTAAGGCTAGGGCTCCCCGAGCCTTCAGGCTAGGGCACCCCTAGGCTTTAGGCTAGGGCTCCCCTAGGCTAAGGCTAGGGCTCCCCTAGCCTTCAGGCTAGGGCACCCCTAGGCTTTAGGCTCCCCTAGGCTAAGGCTAGGGCTCCCCTAGCCTTCAGGCTAGGGCACCGCTAGGCTTTAGGCTAGGGCTCCCCTAGGCTAAGGCTAGGGCTCCCCTAGCCTTCAGGCTAGGGCACCCCTAGGCTTTAGGCTCCGCTAGGCTAAGGCTAGGGCTCCCCTAGCCTTCAGGCTAGGGCACCCCTAGGCTTTAGGCTAGGGCTCCCCTAGGCTAAGGCTAGGGCTCCCCTAGCCTTCAGGCTAGGGCACCCCTAGGCTTTAGGCTCCCCTAGGCTAAGGCTAGGGCTCCCCTAGCCTTCAGGCTAGGGCACCCTAGGCTTTAGGCTAGGGCTCCCCTAGGCTAAGGCTAGGGCTCCCCTAGCCTTCAGGCTAGGGCACCCCTAGGCTTTAGGCTCCCCTAGGCTAAGGCTAGGGCTCCCCTAGCCTTCAGGCTAGGGCACCCCTAGGCTTTAGGCTAGGGCTCCCTTAGGCTAAGGCTAGGGCTCCCCTAGCCTTCAGGCTAGGGCACCCCTAGGCTTTAGGCTCCCCTAGGCTAAGGCTAGGTTTCCCCTAGCCTTCAGGCTAGGGCACCCCTAGGCTTTAGGCTAGGGCTCCCCTAGGCTAAGGCTAGGGCTCCCCTAGCCTTCAGGCTAGGGCACCCCTAGGCTTTAGGCTCCCCTAGGCTAAGGCTAGGGCTCCCCTAGCCTTCAGGCTAGGGCACCCCTAGGCTTTAGGCTAGGGCTCCCCTAGGCTAAGGCTAGGGCTCCCCTAGCCTTCAGGCTAGGGCACCCCTAGGCTTTAGGCTCCCCTAGGCTAAGGCTAGGGCTCCCCTAGCCTTCAGGCTAGGGCACCCCTAGGCTTTAGGCTAGGGCTCCCCTAGGCTAAGGCTAGGGCTCCCCTAGCCTTCAGGCTAGGGCACCCCTAGGCTTTAGGCTCCCCTAGGCTAAGGCTAGGGCTCCCCGAGCCTTCAGGCTAGGGCACCCCTAGGCTTTAGGCTAGGGCTCCCTAGGCTAAGGCTAGGGCTCCCTAGCCTTCAGGCTAGGGCACCCTAGGCTTTAGGCTCCCCTAGGCTAAGGCTAGGGCTCCCCGAGCCTTCAGGCTAGGGCACCCCTAGGCTTTAGGCTAGGGCTCCCCTAGGCTAAGGCTAGGGCTCCCCTAGCCTTCAGGCTAGGGCACCCCTAGGCTTTAGGCTCCCCTAGGCTAAGGCTAGGGCTCCCCTAGCCTTCAGGCTAGGGCACCCCTAGGCTTTAGGCTAGGGCTCCCCTAGGCTAAGGCTAGGGCTCCCCTACCCTTCAGGCTAGGGCACCCCTAGGCTTTAGGCTCCCCTAGGCTAAGGCTAGGGCTCCCCTAGCCTTCAGGCTAGGGCACCCCTAGGCTTTAGGCTAGGGCTCCCCTAGGCTAAGGCTAGGGCTCCCCTAGCCTTCAGGCTAGGGCACCCCTAGGCTTTAGGCTCCCCTAGGCTAAGGCTAGGGCTCCCCTAGCCTTCAGGCTAGGGCACCCCTAGGCTTTAGGCTAGGGCTCCCCTAGGCTAAGGCTAGGGCTCCCTAGCTTTCAGGCTAGGGCACCCCTAGGCTTTAGGCTCCCCTAGGCTAAGGCTAGGGCTCCCTAGCCTTCAGGCTAGGGCACCCCTAGGCTTTAGGCTAGGGCTCCCCTAGGCTAAGGCTAGGGCTCCCCTAGCCTTCAGGCTAGGGCACCCCTAGGCTTTAGGCTCCCCTAGGCTAAGGCTAGGGCTCCCCTAGCCTTCAGGCTAGGGCACCCCTAGGCTTTAGGCTAGGGCTCCCCTAGGCTAAGGCTAGGGCTCCCCTAGCCTTCAGGCTAGGGCACCCCTAGGCTTTAGGCTCCCCTAGGCTAAGGCTAGGGCTCCCCTAGCCTTCAGGCTAGGGCACCCCTAGGCTTTAGGCTAGGGCTCCCCTAGGCTAAGGCTAGGGCTCCCCTAGCCTTCAGGCTAGGGCACCCCTAGGCTTTAGGCTCCCCTAGGCTAAGGCTAGGGCTCCCCGAGCCTTCAGGGCTAGGGCACCCCTAGGCTTTAGGCTAGGGCTCCCCTAGGCTAAGGCTAGGGCTCCCCTAGCCTTCAGGCTAGGGCAACCCTAGGCTTTAGGCTCCCCTAGGCTAAGGCTAGGGCTCCCCGAGCCTTCAGGCTAGGGCACCCCTAGGCTTTAGGCTAGGGCTCCCCTAGGCTAAGGCTAGGGCTCCCCTAGCCTTCAGGCTAGGGCACCCCTAGGCTTTAGGCTCCCCTAGGCTAAGGCTAGGGCTCCCCTAGCCTTCAGGCTAGGGCACCGCTAGGGCTTTAGGCTAGGGCTCCCCTAGGCTAAGGCTAGGGCTCCCCTAGCCTTCAGGCTAGGGCACCCCTAGGCTTTAGGCTCCGCCTAGGCTAAGGCTAGGGCTCCCCTAGCCTTCAGGCTAGGGCACCCCTAGGCTTTAGGCTAGGGCTCCCCTAGGCTAAGGCTAGGGCTCCCCTAGCCTTCAGGCTAGGGCACCCCTAGGCTTTAGGCTCCCCTAGGCTAAGGCTAGGGCTCCCCTAGCCTTCAGGCTAGGGCACCCCTAGGCTTTAGGCTAGGGCTCCCCTAGGCTAAGGCTAGGGCTCCCTAGCCTTCAGGCTAGGGCACCCCTAGGCTTTAGGCTCCCCTAGGCTAAGGCTAGGGCTCCCCTAGCCTTCAGGCTAGGGCACCCCTAGGCTTTAGGCTAGGGCTCCCTTAGGCTAAGGCTAGGGCTCCCCTAGCCTTCAGGCTAGGGCACCCCTAGGCTTTAGGCTCCCCTAGGCTAAGGCTAGGTTTCCCCTAGCCTTCAGGCTAGGGCACCCCTAGGCTTTAGGCTAGGGCTCCCCTAGGCTAAGGCTAGGGCTCCCCTAGCCTTCAGGCTAGGGCACCCCTAGGCTTTAGGCTCCCCTAGGCTAAGGCTAGGGCTCCCCTAGCCTTCAGGCTAGGGCACCCCTAGGCTTTAGGCTAGGGCTCCCCTAGGCTAAGGCTAGGGCTCCCCTAGCCTTCAGGCTAGGGCACCCCTAGGCTTTAGGCTCCCCTAGGCTAAGGCTAGGGCTCCCCTAGCCTTCAGGCTAGGGCACCCCTAGGCTTTAGGCTAGGGCTCCCCTAGGCTAAGGCTAGGGCTCCCCTAGCCTTCAGGCTAGGGCACCCCTAGGCTTTAGGCTCCCCTAGGCTAAGGCTAGGGCTCCCCGAGCCTTCAGGCTAGGGCACCCCTAGGCTTTAGGCTAGGGCTCCCCTAGGCTAAGGCTAGGGCTCCCCTAGCCTTCAGGCTAGGGCAACCCTAGGCTTTAGGCTCCCCTAGGCTAAGGCTAGGGCTCCCCGAGCCTTCAGGCTAGGGCACCCCTAGGCTTTAGGCTAGGGCTCCCCTAGGCTAAGGCTAGGGCTCCCCTAGCCTTCAGGCTAGGGCACCCCTAGGCTTTAGGCTCCCCTAGGCTAAGGCTAGGGCTCCCCTAGCCTTCAGGCTAGGGCACCGCTAGGCTTTAGGCTAGGGCTCCCCTAGGCTAAGGCTAGGGCTCCCCTAGCCTTCAGGCTAGGGCACCCCTAGGCTTTAGGCTCCGCTAGGCTAAGGCTAGGGCTCCCCTAGCCTTCAGGCTAGGGCACCCCTAGGCTTTAGGCTAGGGCTCCCCTAGGCTAAGGCTAGGGCTCCCCTAGCCTTCAGGCTAGGGCACCCCTAGGCTTTAGGCTCCCCTAGGCTAAGGCTAGGGCTCCCCTAGCCTTCAGGCTAGGGCACCCCTAGGCTTTAGGCTAGGGCTCCCCTAGGCTAAGGCTAGGGCTCCCCTAGCCTTCAGGCTAGGGCACCCCTAGGCTTTAGGCTCCCCTAGGCTAAGGCTAGGGCTCCCCTAGCCTTCAGGCTAGGGCACCCCTAGGCTTTAGGCTAGGGCTCCCTTAGGCTAAGGCTAGGGCTCCCCTAGCCTTCAGGCTAGGGCACCCCTAGGCTTTAGGCTCCCCTAGGCTAAGGCTAGGTTTCCCCTAGCCTTCAGGCTAGGGCACCCCTAGGCTTTAGGCTAGGGCTCCCCTAGGCTAAGGCTAGGGCTCCCCTAGCCTTCAGGCTAGGGTACCCCTAGGCTTTAGGCTCCCCTAGGCTAAGGCTAGGGCTCCCCTAGCCTTCAGGCTAGGGCACCCCTAGGCTTTAGGCTCCCCTAGGCTAAGGCTAGGGCTCCCCTAGCCTTCAGGCTAGGGCACCCCTAGGCTTTAGGCTAGGGCTCCCCTAGGCTAAGGCTAGGGCTCCCCTAGCCTTCAGGCTAGGGCACCCCTAGGCTTTAGGCTCCCCTAGGCTAAGGCTAGGGCTACCCTAGCCTTCAGGCTAGGGCACCCCTAGGCTTTAGGCTAGGGCTCCCCTAGGCTAAGGCTAGGGCTCCCCTAGCCTTCAGGCTAGGGCACCCCTAGGCTTTAGGCTCCCCTAGGCTAAGGCTAGGGCTCCCCTAGCCTTCAGGCTAGGGCACCCCTAGGCTTTAGGCTAGGGCTCCCCTAGGCTAAGGCTAGGACTCCCCTAGCCTTCAGGCTAGGGCACCCCTAGGCTTTAGGCTCCCCTAGGCTAAGGCTAGGGCTCCCCTAGACTTCAGGCTAGGGCACCCCTAGGCTTTAGGCTAGGGCTCCCCTAGGCTAAGGCTAGGGCTCCCCTAGCCTTCAGGCTAGGGCACCCCTAGGCTTTAGGCTCCCCTAGGCTAAGGCTAGGGCTCCCCTAGCCTTCAGGCTAGGGCACCCCTAGGCTTTAGGCTAGGGCTCCCCTAGGCTAAGGCTAGGGCTCCCCTAGCCTTCAGGCTAGGGCACCCCTAGGCTTTAGGCTCCCCTAGGCTAAGGCTAGGGCTCCCCTAGCCTTCAGGCTAGGGCACCCCTAGGCTTTAGGCTAGGGCTCCCCTAGGCTAAGGCTAGGGCTCCCCTAGCCTTCAGGCTAGGGCACCCCTAGGCTTTAGGCTCCCCTAGGCTAAGGCTAGGGCTCCCCTAGCCTTCAGGCTAGGGCACCCCTAGGCTTTAGGCTCCCCTAGGCTAAGGCTAGGGCTCCCCTAGCCTTCAGGCTAGGGCACCCCTAGGCTTTAGGCTCCCCTAGGCTAAGGCTAGGGCTCCCCTAGCCTTCAGGCTAGGGCACCCCTAGGCTTTAGGCTAGGGCTCCCCTAGGCTAAGGCTAGGGCTCCCCTAGCCTTCAGGCTAGGGCACCCCTAGGCTTTAGGCTAGGGCTCCCCTAGGCTAAGGCTAGGGCTCCCCTAGCCTTCAGGCTAGGGCACCCCTAGGCTTTAGGCTCCCCTAGGCTAAGGCTAGGGCTCCCCTAGCCTCAGGCTAGGGCACCCCTAGGCTTTAGGCTCCCCTAGGCTAAGGCTAGGGCTCCCCTAGCCTTCAGGCTAGGGCACCCCTAGGCTTTAGGCTCCCCTAGGCTAAGGCTAGGGCTCCCCTAGCCTTCAGGCTAGGGCACCCCTAGGCTTTAGGCTAGGGCTCCCCTAGGCTAAGGCTAGGGCTCCCCTAGCCTTCAGGCTAGGGCACCCCTAGGCTTTAGGCTCCCCTAGGCTAAGGCTAGGGCTCCCCTAGCCTTCAGGCTAGGGCACCCCTAGGCTTTAGGCTAGGGCTCCCCTAGGCTAAGGCTAGGGCTCCCCTAGCCTTCAGGCTAGGGCACCCCTAGGCTTTAGGCTCCCCTAGGCTAAAGCTAGGGCTCCCCTAGCCTTCAGGCTAGGGCACCCCTAGGCTTTAGGTTAGGGCTCCCTTAGGCTAAGGCTAGGGCTCCCCTAGCCTTCAGGCTAGGGCACCCCTAGGCTTTAGGCTCCCCTAGGCTAAGGCTAGGGGCTCCCCTAGCCTTCAGGCTAGGGCACCCCTAGGCTTTAGGCTAGGGCTCCCTAGGCTAAGGCTAGGGCTCCCCTAGCCTTCAGGCTAGGGCACCCCTAGGCTTTAGGCTCCCCTAGGCTAAGGCTAGAGCTCCCCTAGCCTTCAGGCTAGGGCACCCCTAGGCTTTAGGCTAGGGCTCCCCTAGGCTAAGGCTAGGGCTCCCCTAGCCTTCAGGCTAGGGCACCCCTAGGCTTTAGGCTCCCCTAGGCTAAGGCTAGGGCTCCCCTAGCCTTCAGGCTAGGGCACCCCTAGGCTTTAGGCTCCCCTAGGCTAAGGCTAGGGCTCCCCTAGCCTTCAGGCTAGGGCACCCCTAGGCTTTAGGCTAGGGCTCCCCTAGGCTAAGGCTAGGGCTCCCCTAGCCTTCAGGCTAGGGCACCCCTAGGCTTTAGGCTCCCCTAGGCTAAGGCTAGGGCTCCCCTAGCCTTCAGGCTAGGGCACCCCTAGGCTTTAGGCTCCCCTAGGCTAAGGCTAGGGCTCCCCTAGCCTTCAGGCTAGGGCAGCCCTAGGCTTTAGGCTCCCCTAGGCTAAGGCTAGGGCTCCCCTAGCCTTCAGGCTAGGGCAGCCCTAGGCTTTAGGCTCCCCTAGGCTAAGGCTAGGGCTCCCCTAGCCTTCAGGCTAGGGCACCCCTAGGCTTTAGGCTCCCCTAGGCTAAGGCTAGGGCTCCCCTAGCCTTCAGGCTAGGGCACCCCTAGGCTTTAGGCTAGGGCTCCCCTAGGCTAAGGCTAGGGCTCCCCTAGCCTTCAGGCTAGGGCACCCCTAGGCTTTAGGCTAGGGCTCCCCTAGGCTAAGGCTAGGGCTCCCCTAGCCTTCAGGCTAGGGCACCCCTAGGCTTTAGGCTCCCCTAGGCTAAGGCTAGGGCTCCCCTAGCCTTCAGGCTAGGGCACCCCTAGGCTTTAGGCTAGGGCTCCCCTAGGCTAAGGCTAGGGCTCCCTAGCCTTCAGGCTAGGGCACCCCTAGGCTTTAGGCTCCCCTAGGCTAAGGCTAGGGCTCCCCTAGCCTTCAGGCTAGGGCACCCCTAGGCTTTAGGCTAGGGCTCCCCTAGGCTAAGGCTAGGGCTCCCCTAGCCTTCAGGCTAGGGCACCCCTAGGCTTTAGGCTCCCCTAGGCTAAGGCTTTGGCTCCCCTAGCCTTCAGGCTAGGGCACCCCTAGGCTTTAGGCTAGGGCTCCCCTAGGCTAAGGCTAGGGCTCCCCTAGCCTTCAGGCTAGGGCACCCCTAGGCTTTAGGCTCCCCTAGGCTAAACTAGGGCTCCCCTAGCCTTCAGGCTAGGGCACCCCTAGGCTTTAGGTTAGGGCTTCCCTTAGGCTAAGGCTAGGGCTCCCCTAGCCTTCAGGCTAGGGCACCCCTAGGCTTTAGGCTCCCCTAGGCTAAGGCTAGGGCTCCCCTAGCCTTCAGGCTAGGGCACCCCTAGGCTTTAGGCTAGGGCTCCCCTAGGCTAAGGCTAGGGCTCCCCCTAGCCTTCAGGCTAGGGCACCCCTAGGCTTTAGGCTCCCCTAGGCTAAGGCTAGAGCTCCCCTAGCCTTCAGGCTAGGGCACCCCTAGGCTTTAGGCTAGGGCTCCCCTAGGCTAAGGCTAGGGCTCCCCTAGCCTTCAGGCTAGGGCACCCCTAGGCTTTAGGCTCCCCTAGGCTAAGGCTAGGGCTCCCCTAGCCTTCAGGCTAGGGCACCCCTAGGCTTTAGGCTAGGGCTCCCCTAGGCTAAGGCTAGGGCTCCCTAGCCTTCAGGCTAGGGCACCCCTAGGCTTTAGGCTCCCCTAGGCTAAGGCTAGGGCTCCCCTAGCCTTCAGGCTAGGGCACCCCTAGGCTTTAGGCTAGGGCTCCCCTAGGCTAAGGCTAGGGCTCCCCTAGCCTTCAGGCTAGGGCACCCCTAGGCTTTAGGCTCCCCTAGGCTAAGGCTAGAGCTCCCCTAGCCTTCAGGCTAGGGCACCCCTAGGCTTTAGGCTAGGGCTCCCCTAGGCTAAGGCTAGGGCTCCCTAGCCTTCAGGCTAGGGCACCCCTAGGCTTTAGGCTCCCTAGGCTAAGGCTAGGGCTCCCCTAGCCTTCAGGCTAGGGCACCCCTAGGCTTTAGGCTAGGGCTCCCCTAGGCTAAGGCTAGGGCTCCCCTAGCCTTCAGGCTAGTGCACCCCTAGGCTTTAGGCTCCCCTAGGCTAAGGCTAGGGCTCCCCTAGCCTTCAGGCTAGGGCACCCCTAGGCTTTAGGCTAGGGCTCCCCTAGGCTAAGGCTAGGGCTCCCCTAGCCTTCAGGCTAGGGCACCCCTAGGCTTTAGGCTCCCCTAGGCTAAGGCTAGGGCTCCCCTAGCCTTCAGGCTAGGGCACCCCTAGGCTTTAGGCTAGGGCTCCCCTAGGCTAAGGCTAGGGCTCCCCTAGCCTTCAGGCTAGGGCACCCCTAGGCTTTAGGCTCCCCTAGGCTAAGGCTAGGGCTCCCCTAGCCTTCAGGCTAGAGCTCCCCTAGGCTTTAGGCTAGGGCTCCCCTAGGCTAAGGCTAGGGCTCCCCTAGCCTTCAGGCTAGGGCACCCCTAGGCTTTAGGCTCCCCTAGGCTAAGGCTAGTGCTCCCCTAGCCTTCAGGCTAGGGCACCCCTAGGCTTTAGGCTAGGGCTCCCCTAGGCTACGGCTACGGCTCCCCTAGCCTTCAGGCTAGGGCACCCCTAGGCTTTAGGCTCCCCTAGGCTAAGGCTAGGGCTCCCCTAGCCTTCAGCCTAGGGCACCCCTAGGTTTTAGGCTAGGGCTCCCCTAGGCTAAGGCTAGGGCTCCCCTAGCCTTCAGGCTAGGGCACCCCTAGGCTTTAGGCTCCCCTAGGCTAAGGCTAGGGCTCCCCTAGCCTTCAGGCTAGGGCACCCCTAGGCTTTAGGCTAGGGCTCCCCTAGGCTAAGGCTAGGGCTCCCCTAGCCTTCAGGCTAGGGCACCCCTAGGCTTTAGGCTCCCTAGGCTAAGGCTAGGGCTCCCCTAGCCTTCAGGCTAGGGCACCCCTAGGCTTTAGTCTCCCCTAGGCTAAGGCTAGGGCTCCCCTAGCCTTCAGGCTAGGGCACCCCTAGGCTTTAGGCTAGGGCTCCCCTAGGCTAAGGCTAGGGCTCCCCTAGCCTTCAGGCTAGGGCACCCCTAGGCTTTAGGCTCCCCTAGGCTAAGGCTAGGGCTCCCCTAGCCTTCAGGCTAGGGCACCCCTAGGCTTTAGGCTAGGGCTCCCCTAGGCTAAGGCTAGGGCTCCCCTAGCCTTCAGGCTAGGGCACCCCTAGGCTTTAGGCCCCCCTCAGGCTGAGGCTAGGGCTCCCCTAGCCTTCAGGCTAGGGCACCCCTAGGATTTAGGCCCCCCCCAGGCTGAGGCTAGGGCTCCCCTAGCCTTCAGGCTAGGGCACCCCTAGGCTTTAGGCCCCCCCCCAGGCTGAGGCTAGGGCTCCCCTAGCCTTCAGGCTAGGGCACCCCTAGGCTTTAGGCCCCCCCCCAGGCTGAGGCTAGGGCTCCCCTAGCCTTCAGGCTAGGGCACCCCTAGGCTTTAGGCCCCCCCAGGCTGAGGCTAGGGCTCCCCTAGCCTTCAGGCTAGGGCACCCCTAGGCTTTAGGCCCCCCCCAGGCTGAGGCTAGGGCTCCCCTAGCCTTCAGGCTAGGGCACCCCTAGGCTTTAGGCCCCCCCCCCAGGCTGAGGCTAGGGCTCCCCTAGCCTTCAGGCTAGGGCACCCCTAGGCTTTAGGCCCCCCCCAGGCTGAGGCTAGGGCTCCCTAGCCTTCAGGCTAGGGCACCCCTAGGCTTTAGGCCCCCCCCAGGCTGAGGCTAGGGCTCCCCTAGCCTTCAGGCTAGGGCACCCCTAGGCTTTAGGCCCCCCCCCAGGCTGAGTCTAGGGCTCCCCTAGCCTTCAGGCTAGGGCACCCCTAGGCTTTAGGCCCCCCCCAGGCTGAGGCTAGGGCTCCCCTAGCCTTCAGGCTAGGGCACCCCTAGGCTTTAGGCCCCCCCCCCAGGCTGAGGCTAGGGCTCCCCTAGCCTTCAGGCTAGGGCACGCCTAGGCTTTAGGCCCCCCCCCAGGCTGAGGCTAGGGCTCCCCTAGCCTTCAGGCTAGGGCACCCCTAGGCTTTAGGCCCCCCCCCAGGCTGAGGCTAGGGCTCCCCTAGCCTTCAGGCTAGGGCACCCCTAGGCTTTAGGCCCCCCCCCAGGCTGAGGCTAGGGCTCCCCTAGCCTTCAGGCTAGGGCACCCCTAGGCTTTTGGCCCCCCCCCAGGCTGAGGCTAGGGCTCCCCTAGCCTTCAGGCTAGGGCACCCCTAGGCTTTAGGCCCCCCCCCAGGCTGAGGCTAGGGCTCCCCTAGCCTTCAGGCTAGGGCACCCCTAGGCTTTAGGCCCCCCCAGGCTGAGGCTAGGGCTCCCCTAGCCTTCAGGCTAGGGCACCCCTAGGCTTTAGGCCCCCCCCCAGGCTGAGGCTAGGGCTCCCCTAGCCTTCAGGCTAGGGCAGCCCTAGGCTTTAGGCCCCCCCCCAGGCTGAGGCTAGGGCTCCCCTAGCCTTCAGGCTAGGGCACCCCTAGGCTTTAGGCCCCCCCCCCAGGCTGAGGCTAGGGCTCCCCTAGCCTTCAGGCTAGGGCACCCCTAGGCTTTAGGCCCCCCCCCAGGCTGAGGCTAGGGCTCCCCTAGCCTTCAGGCTAGGGCACCCCTAGGCTTTAGGCCCCCCCCCAGGCTCAGGCTAGGGCTCCCCTAGCCTTCAGGCTAGGGCACCCCTAGGCTTTAGGCCCCCCCCAGGCTCAGGCTAGGGCTCCCCTAGCCTTCAGGCTAGGGCACCCCTAGGCTTTAGGCCCCCCCCCCAGGCTGAGGCTAGGGCTCCCCTAGCCTTCAGGCTAGGGCACCCCTAGGCTTTAGGCCCCCCCCAGGCTGAGGCTAGGGCTCCTCTAGCCTTCAGGCTAGGGCACCCCTGGGCTTTAGGCCCCCCCCCAGGCTGAGGCTAGGGCTCCCCTAGCCTTCAGGCTAGGGCACCCCTAGGCTTTAGCCCCCCCCCCAGGCTGAGGCTAGGGCTCCCCTAGCCTTCATGCTAGGGCACCCCTAGGCTTTAGGCCCCCCCCCAGGCTGAGGCTAGGGCTCCCCTAGCCTTCAGGCTAGGGCACCCCTAGGCTTTAGGCCGCCC
>NW_027458869.1:0-43896 GCF_050624435.1 Tenrec ecaudatus
AGGGGTGCCCTAGGCTGAAGGCCAGGGGAGCCCTAGCCTTAGCCTAGGGGAGCCAGAGCCTAAGGCCTAGGGGTGCCCTAGGCTGAAGGCCAGGGGAGCCCTAGCCTTAGCCTAGGGGAGCCAGAGCCTAAGGCCTAGGGGTGCCCTAGGCTGAAGGCCAGGGGAGCCCTAGCCTTAGCCTAGGGGAGCCAGAGCCTAAGGCCTAGGGGTGCCCTAGGCTGAAGGCCAGGGGAGCCCTAGCCTTAGCCTAGGGGAGCCAGAGCCTAAGGCCTAGGGGTGCCCTAGGCTGAAGGCCAGGGGAGCCCTAGCCTTAGCCTAGGGGAGCCAGAGCCTAAGGCCTAGGGGTGCCCTAGGCTGAAGGCCAGGGGAGCCCTAGCCTTAGCCTAGGGGAGCCAGAGCCTAAGGCCTAGGGGTGCCCTAGGCTGAAGGCCAGGGGAGCCCTAGCCTTAGCCTAGGGGAGCCAGAGCCTAAGGCCTAGGGGTGCCCTAGGCTGAAGGCCAGGGGAGCCCTAGCCTTAGCCTAGGGGAGCCAGAGCCTAAGGCCTAGGGGTGCCCTAGGCTGAAGGCCAGGGGAGCCCTAGCCTTAGCCTAGGGGAGCCAGAGCCTAAGGCCTAGGGGTGCCCTAGGCTGAAGGCCAGGGGAGCCCTAGCCTTAGCCTAGGGGAGCCAGAGCCTAAGGCCTAGGGGTGCCCTAGGCTGAAGGCCAGGGGAGCCCTAGCCTTAGCCTAGGGGAGCCAGAGCCTAAGGCCTAGGGGTGCCCTAGGCTGAAGGCCAGGGGAGCCCTAGCCTTAGCCTAGGGGAGCCAGAGCCTAAGGCCTAGGGGTGCCCTAGGCTGAAGGCCAGGGGAGCCCTAGCCTTAGCCTAGGGGAGCCAGAGCCTAAGGCCTAGGGGTGCCCTAGGCTGAAGGCCAGGGGAGCCCTAGCCTTAGCCTAGGGGAGCCAGAGCCTAAGGCCTAGGGGTGCCCTAGGCTGAAGGCCAGGGGAGCCCTAGCCTTAGCCTAGGGGAGCCAGAGCCTAAGGCCTAGGGGTGCCCTAGGCTGAAGGCCAGGGGAGCCCTAGCCTTAGCCTAGGGGAGCCAGAGCCTAAGGCCTAGGGGTGCCCTAGGCTGAAGGCCAGGGGAGCCCTAGCCTTAGCCTAGGGGAGCCAGAGCCTAAGGCCTAGGGGTGGGAGCCCTAGCCTTAGCCTAGGGGAGCCAGAGCCTAAGGCCTAGGGGTGCCCTAGGCTGAAGGCCAGGGGAGCCCTAGCCTTAGCCTAGGGGAGCCAGAGCCTAAGGCCTAGGGGTGCCCTAGGCTGAAGGCCAGGGGAGCCCTAGCCTTAGCCTAGGGGAGCCAGAGCCTAAGGCCTAGGGGTGCCCTAGGCTGAAGGCCAGGGGAGCCCTAGCCTTAGCCTAGGGGAGCCAGAGCCTAAGGCCTAGGGGTGCCCTAGGCTGAAGGCCAGGGGAGCCCTAGCCTTAGCCTAGGGGAGCCAGAGCCTAAGGCCTAGGGGTGCCCTAGGCTGAAGGCCAGGGGAGCCCTAGCCTTAGCCTAGGGGAGCCAGAGCCTAAGGCCTAGGGGTGCCCTAGGCTGAAGGCCAGGGGAGCCCTAGCCTTAGCCTAGGGGAGCCAGAGCCTAAGGCCTAGGGGTGCCCTAGGCTGAAGGCCAGGGGAGCCCTAGCCTTAGCCTAGGGGAGCCAGAGCCTAAGGCCTAGGGGTGCCCTAGGCTGAAGGCCAGGGGAGCCCTAGCCTTAGCCTAGGGGAGCCAGAGCCTAAGGCCTAGGGGTGCCCTAGGCTGAAGGCCAGGGGAGCCCTAGCCTTAGCCTAGGGGAGCCAGAGCCTAAGGCCTAGGGGTGCCCTAGGCTGAAGGCCAGGGGAGCCCTAGCCTTAGCCTAGGGGAGCCAGAGCCTAAGGCCTAGGGGTGCCCTAGGCTGAAGGCCAGGGGAGCCCTAGCCTTAGCCTAGGGGAGCCAGAGCCTAAGGCCTAGGGGTGCCCTAGGCTGAAGGCCAGGGGAGCCCTAGCCTTAGCCTAGGGGAGCCAGAGCCTAAGGCCTAGGGGTGCCCTAGGCTGAAGGCCAGGGGAGCCCTAGCCTTAGCCTAGGGGAGCCAGAGCCTAAGGCCTAGGGGTGCCCTAGGCTGAAGGCCAGGGGAGCCCTAGCCTTAGCCTAGGGGAGCCAGAGCCTAAGGCCTAGGGGTGCCCTAGGCTGAAGGCCAGGGGAGCCCTAGCCTTAGCCTAGGGGAGCCAGAGCCTAAGGCCTAGGGGTGCCCTAGGCTGAAGGCCAGGGGAGCCCTAGCCTTAGCCTAGGGGAGCCAGAGCCTAAGGCCTAGGGGTGCCCTAGGCTGAAGGCCAGGGGAGCCCTAGCCTTAGCCTAGGGGAGCCAGAGCCTAAGGCCTAGGGGTGCCCTAGGCTGAAGGCCAGGGGAGCCCTAGCCTTAGCCTAGGGGAGCCAGAGCCTAAGGCCTAGGGGTGCCCTAGGCTGAAGGCCAGGGGAGCCCTAGCCTTAGCCTAGGGGAGCCAGAGCCTAAGGCCTAGGGGTGCCCTAGGCTGAAGGCCAGGGGAGCCCTAGCCTTAGCCTAGGGGAGCCAGAGCCTAAGGCCTAGGGGTGCCCTAGGCTGAAGGCCAGGGGAGCCCTAGCCTTAGCCTAGGGGAGCCAGAGCCTAAGGCCTAGGGGTGCCCTAGGCTGAAGGCCAGGGGAGCCCTAGCCTTAGCCTAGGGGAGCCAGAGCCTAAGGCCTAGGGGTGCCCTAGGCTGAAGGCCAGGGGAGCCCTAGCCTTAGCCTAGGGGAGCCAGAGCCTAAGGCCTAGGGGTGCCCTAGGCTGAAGGCCAGGGGAGCCCTAGCCTTAGCCTAGGGGAGCCAGAGCCTAAGGCCTAGGGGTGCCCTAGGCTGAAGGCCAGGGGAGCCCTAGCCTTAGCCTAGGGGAGCCAGAGCCTAAGGCCTAGGGGTGCCCTAGGCTGAAGGCCAGGGGAGCCCTAGCCTTAGCCTAGGGGAGCCAGAGCCTAAGGCCTAGGGGTGCCCTAGGCTGAAGGCCAGGGGAGCCCTAGCCTTAGCCTAGGGGAGCCAGAGCCTAAGGCCTAGGGGTGCCCTAGGCTGAAGGCCAGGGGAGCCCTAGCCTTAGCCTAGGGGAGCCAGAGCCTAAGGCCTAGGGGTGCCCTAGGCTGAAGGCCAGGGGAGCCCTAGCCTTAGCCTAGGGGAGCCAGAGCCTAAGGCCTAGGGGTGCCCTAGGCTGAAGGCCAGGGGAGCCCTAGCCTTAGCCTAGGGGAGCCAGAGCCTAAGGCCTAGGGGTGCCCTAGGCTGAAGGCCAGGGGAGCCCTAGCCTTAGCCTAGGGGAGCCAGAGCCTAAGGCCTAGGGGTGCCCTAGGCTGAAGGCCAGGGGAGCCCTAGCCTTAGCCTAGGGGAGCCAGAGCCTAAGGCCTAGGGGTGCCCTAGGCTGAAGGCCAGGGGAGCCCTAGCCTTAGCCTAGGGGAGCCAGAGCCTAAGGCCTAGGGGTGCCCTAGGCTGAAGGCCAGGGGAGCCCTAGCCTTAGCCTAGGGGAGCCAGAGCCTAAGGCCTAGGGGTGCCCTAGGCTGAAGGCCAGGGGAGCCCTAGCCTTAGCCTAGGGGAGCCAGAGCCTAAGGCCTAGGGGTGCCCTAGGCTGAAGGCCAGGGGAGCCCTAGCCTTAGCCTAGGGGAGCCAGAGCCTAAGGCCTAGGGGTGCCCTAGGCTGAAGGCCAGGGGAGCCCTAGCCTTAGCCTAGGGGAGCCAGAGCCTAAGGCCTAGGGGTGCCCTAGGCTGAAGGCCAGGGGAGCCCTAGCCTTAGCCTAGGGGAGCCAGAGCCTAAGGCCTAGGGGTGCCCTAGGCTGAAGGCCAGGGGAGCCCTAGCCTTAGCCTAGGGGAGCCAGAGCCTAAGGCCTAGGGGTGCCCTAGGCTGAAGGCCAGGGGAGCCCTAGCCTTAGCCTAGGGGAGCCAGAGCCTAAGGCCTAGGGGTGCCCTAGGCTGAAGGCCAGGGGAGCCCTAGCCTTAGCCTAGGGGAGCCAGAGCCTAAGGCCTAGGGGTGCCCTAGGCTGAAGGCCAGGGGAGCCCTAGCCTTAGCCTAGGGGAGCCAGAGCCTAAGGCCTAGGGGTGCCCTAGGCTGAAGGCCAGGGGAGCCCTAGCCTTAGCCTAGGGGAGCCAGAGCCTAAGGCCTAGGGGTGCCCTAGGCTGAAGGCCAGGGGAGCCCTAGCCTTAGCCTAGGGGAGCCAGAGCCTAAGGCCTAGGGGTGCCCTAGGCTGAAGGCCAGGGGAGCCCTAGCCTTAGCCTAGGGGAGCCAGAGCCTAAGGCCTAGGGGTGCCCTAGGCTGAAGGCCAGGGGAGCCCTAGCCTTAGCCTAGGGGAGCCAGAGCCTAAGGCCTAGGGGTGCCCTAGGCTGAAGGCCAGGGGAGCCCTAGCCTTAGCCTAGGGGAGCCAGAGCCTAAGGCCTAGGGGTGCCCTAGGCTGAAGGCCAGGGGAGCCCTAGCCTTAGCCTAGGGGAGCCAGAGCCTAAGGCCTAGGGGTGCCCTAGGCTGAAGGCCAGGGGAGCCCTAGCCTTAGCCTAGGGGAGCCAGAGCCTAAGGCCTAGGGGTGCCCTAGGCTGAAGGCCAGGGGAGCCCTAGCCTTAGCCTAGGGGAGCCAGAGCCTAAGGCCTAGGGGTGCCCTAGGCTGAAGGCCAGGGGAGCCCTAGCCTTAGCCTAGGGGAGCCAGAGCCTAAGGCCTAGGGGTGCCCTAGGCTGAAGGCCAGGGGAGCCCTAGCCTTAGCCTAGGGGAGCCAGAGCCTAAGGCCTAGGGGTGCCCTAGGCTGAAGGCCAGGGGAGCCCTAGCCTTAGCCTAGGGGAGCCAGAGCCTAAGGCCTAGGGGTGCCCTAGGCTGAAGGCCAGGGGAGCCCTAGCCTTAGCCTAGGGGAGCCAGAGCCTAAGGCCTAGGGGTGCCCTAGGCTGAAGGCCAGGGGAGCCCTAGCCTTAGCCTAGGGGAGCCAGAGCCTAAGGCCTAGGGGTGCCCTAGGCTGAAGGCCAGGGGAGCCCTAGCCTTAGCCTAGGGGAGCCAGAGCCTAAGGCCTAGGGGTGCCCTAGGCTGAAGGCCAGGGGAGCCCTAGCCTTAGCCTAGGGGAGCCAGAGCCTAAGGCCTAGGGGTGCCCTAGGCTGAAGGCCAGGGGAGCCCTAGCCTTAGCCTAGGGGAGCCAGAGCCTAAGGCCTAGGGGTGCCCTAGGCTGAAGGCCAGGGGAGCCCTAGCCTTAGCCTAGGGGAGCCAGAGCCTAAGGCCTAGGGGTGCCCTAGGCTGAAGGCCAGGGGAGCCCTAGCCTTAGCCTAGGGGAGCCAGAGCCTAAGGCCTAGGGGTGCCCTAGGCTGAAGGCCAGGGGAGCCCTAGCCTTAGCCTAGGGGAGCCAGAGCCTAAGGCCTAGGGGTGCCCTAGGCTGAAGGCCAGGGGAGCCCTAGCCTTAGCCTAGGGGAGCCAGAGCCTAAGGCCTAGGGGTGCCCTAGGCTGAAGGCCAGGGGAGCCCTAGCCTTAGCCTAGGGGAGCCAGAGCCTAAGGCCTAGGGGTGCCCTAGGCTGAAGGCCAGGGGAGCCCTAGCCTTAGCCTAGGGGAGCCAGAGCCTAAGGCCTAGGGGTGCCCTAGGCTGAAGGCCAGGGGAGCCCTAGCCTTAGCCTAGGGGAGCCAGAGCCTAAGGCCTAGGGGTGCCCTAGGCTGAAGGCCAGGGGAGCCCTAGCCTTAGCCTAGGGGAGCCAGAGCCTAAGGCCTAGGGGTGCCCTAGGCTGAAGGCCAGGGGAGCCCTAGCCTTAGCCTAGGGGAGCCAGAGCCTAAGGCCTAGGGGTGCCCTAGGCTGAAGGCCAGGGGAGCCCTAGCCTTAGCCTAGGGGAGCCAGAGCCTAAGGCCTAGGGGTGCCCTAGGCTGAAGGCCAGGGGAGCCCTAGCCTTAGCCTAGGGGAGCCAGAGCCTAAGGCCTAGGGGTGCCCTAGGCTGAAGGCCAGGGGAGCCCTAGCCTTAGCCTAGGGGAGCCAGAGCCTAAGGCCTAGGGGTGCCCTAGGCTGAAGGCCAGGGGAGCCCTAGCCTTAGCCTAGGGGAGCCAGAGCCTAAGGCCTAGGGGTGCCCTAGGCTGAAGGCCAGGGGAGCCCTAGCCTTAGCCTAGGGGAGCCAGAGCCTAAGGCCTAGGGGTGCCCTAGGCTGAAGGCCAGGGGAGCCCTAGCCTTAGCCTAGGGGAGCCAGAGCCTAAGGCCTAGGGGTGCCCTAGGCTGAAGGCCAGGGGAGCCCTAGCCTTAGCCTAGGGGAGCCAGAGCCTAAGGCCTAGGGGTGCCCTAGGCTGAAGGCCAGGGGAGCCCTAGCCTTAGCCTAGGGGAGCCAGAGCCTAAGGCCTAGGGGTGCCCTAGGCTGAAGGCCAGGGGAGCCCTAGCCTTAGCCTAGGGGAGCCAGAGCCTAAGGCCTAGGGGTGCCCTAGGCTGAAGGCCAGGGGAGCCCTAGCCTTAGCCTAGGGGAGCCAGAGCCTAAGGCCTAGGGGTGCCCTAGGCTGAAGGCCAGGGGAGCCCTAGCCTTAGCCTAGGGGAGCCAGAGCCTAAGGCCTAGGGGTGCCCTAGGCTGAAGGCCAGGGGAGCCCTAGCCTTAGCCTAGGGGAGCCAGAGCCTAAGGCCTAGGGGTGCCCTAGGCTGAAGGCCAGGGGAGCCCTAGCCTTAGCCTAGGGGAGCCAGAGCCTAAGGCCTAGGGGTGCCCTAGGCTGAAGGCCAGGGGAGCCCTAGCCTTAGCCTAGGGGAGCCAGAGCCTAAGGCCTAGGGGTGCCCTAGGCTGAAGGCCAGGGGAGCCCTAGCCTTAGCCTAGGGGAGCCAGAGCCTAAGGCCTAGGGGTGCCCTAGGCTGAAGGCCAGGGGAGCCCTAGCCTTAGCCTAGGGGAGCCAGAGCCTAAGGCCTAGGGGTGCCCTAGGCTGAAGGCCAGGGGAGCCCTAGCCTTAGCCTAGGGGAGCCAGAGCCTAAGGCCTAGGGGTGCCCTAGGCTGAAGGCCAGGGGAGCCCTAGCCTTAGCCTAGGGGAGCCAGAGCCTAAGGCCTAGGGGTGCCCTAGGCTGAAGGCCAGGGGAGCCCTAGCCTTAGCCTAGGGGAGCCAGAGCCTAAGGCCTAGGGGTGCCCTAGGCTGAAGGCCAGGGGAGCCCTAGCCTTAGCCTAGGGGAGCCAGAGCCTAAGGCCTAGGGGTGCCCTAGGCTGAAGGCCAGGGGAGCCCTAGCCTTAGCCTAGGGGAGCCAGAGCCTAAGGCCTAGGGGTGCCCTAGGCTGAAGGCCAGGGGAGCCCTAGCCTTAGCCTAGGGGAGCCAGAGCCTAAGGCCTAGGGGTGCCCTAGGCTGAAGGCCAGGGGAGCCCTAGCCTTAGCCTAGGGGAGCCAGAGCCTAAGGCCTAGGGGTGCCCTAGGCTGAAGGCCAGGGGAGCCCTAGCCTTAGCCTAGGGGAGCCAGAGCCTAAGGCCTAGGGGTGCCCTAGGCTGAAGGCCAGGGGAGCCCTAGCCTTAGCCTAGGGGAGCCAGAGCCTAAGGCCTAGGGGTGCCCTAGGCTGAAGGCCAGGGGAGCCCTAGCCTTAGCCTAGGGGAGCCAGAGCCTAAGGCCTAGGGGTGCCCTAGGCTGAAGGCCAGGGGAGCCCTAGCCTTAGCCTAGGGGAGCCAGAGCCTAAGGCCTAGGGGTGCCCTAGGCTGAAGGCCAGGGGAGCCCTAGCCTTAGCCTAGGGGAGCCAGAGCCTAAGGCCTAGGGGTGCCCTAGGCTGAAGGCCAGGGGAGCCCTAGCCTTAGCCTAGGGGAGCCAGAGCCTAAGGCCTAGGGGTGCCCTAGGCTGAAGGCCAGGGGAGCCCTAGCCTTAGCCTAGGGGAGCCAGAGCCTAAGGCCTAGGGGTGCCCTAGGCTGAAGGCCAGGGGAGCCCTAGCCTTAGCCTAGGGGAGCCAGAGCCTAAGGCCTAGGGGTGCCCTAGGCTGAAGGCCAGGGGAGCCCTAGCCTTAGCCTAGGGGAGCCAGAGCCTAAGGCCTAGGGGTGCCCTAGGCTGAAGGCCAGGGGAGCCCTAGCCTTAGCCTAGGGGAGCCAGAGCCTAAGGCCTAGGGGTGCCCTAGGCTGAAGGCCAGGGGAGCCCTAGCCTTAGCCTAGGGGAGCCAGAGCCTAAGGCCTAGGGGTGCCCTAGGCTGAAGGCCAGGGGAGCCCTAGCCTTAGCCTAGGGGAGCCAGAGCCTAAGGCCTAGGGGTGCCCTAGGCTGAAGGCCAGGGGAGCCCTAGCCTTAGCCTAGGGGAGCCAGAGCCTAAGGCCTAGGGGTGCCCTAGGCTGAAGGCCAGGGGAGCCCTAGCCTTAGCCTAGGGGAGCCAGAGCCTAAGGCCTAGGGGTGCCCTAGGCTGAAGGCCAGGGGAGCCCTAGCCTTAGCCTAGGGGAGCCAGAGCCTAAGGCCTAGGGGTGCCCTAGGCTGAAGGCCAGGGGAGCCCTAGCCTTAGCCTAGGGGAGCCAGAGCCTAAGGCCTAGGGGTGCCCTAGGCTGAAGGCCAGGGGAGCCCTAGCCTTAGCCTAGGGGAGCCAGAGCCTAAGGCCTAGGGGTGCCCTAGGCTGAAGGCCAGGGGAGCCCTAGCCTTAGCCTAGGGGAGCCAGAGCCTAAGGCCTAGGGGTGCCCTAGGCTGAAGGCCAGGGGAGCCCTAGCCTTAGCCTAGGGGAGCCAGAGCCTAAGGCCTAGGGGTGCCCTAGGCTGAAGGCCAGGGGAGCCCTAGCCTTAGCCTAGGGGAGCCAGAGCCTAAGGCCTAGGGGTGCCCTAGGCTGAAGGCCAGGGGAGCCCTAGCCTTAGCCTAGGGGAGCCAGAGCCTAAGGCCTAGGGGTGCCCTAGGCTGAAGGCCAGGGGAGCCCTAGCCTTAGCCTAGGGGAGCCAGAGCCTAAGGCCTAGGGGTGCCCTAGGCTGAAGGCCAGGGGAGCCCTAGCCTTAGCCTAGGGGAGCCAGAGCCTAAGGCCTAGGGGTGCCCTAGGCTGAAGGCCAGGGGAGCCCTAGCCTTAGCCTAGGGGAGCCAGAGCCTAAGGCCTAGGGGTGCCCTAGGCTGAAGGCCAGGGGAGCCCTAGCCTTAGCCTAGGGGAGCCAGAGCCTAAGGCCTAGGGGTGCCCTAGGCTGAAGGCCAGGGGAGCCCTAGCCTTAGCCTAGGGGAGCCAGAGCCTAAGGCCTAGGGGTGCCCTAGGCTGAAGGCCAGGGGAGCCCTAGCCTTAGCCTAGGGGAGCCAGAGCCTAAGGCCTAGGGGTGCCCTAGGCTGAAGGCCAGGGGAGCCCTAGCCTTAGCCTAGGGGAGCCAGAGCCTAAGGCCTAGGGGTGCCCTAGGCTGAAGGCCAGGGGAGCCCTAGCCTTAGCCTAGGGGAGCCAGAGCCTAAGGCCTAGGGGTGCCCTAGGCTGAAGGCCAGGGGAGCCCTAGCCTTAGCCTAGGGGAGCCAGAGCCTAAGGCCTAGGGGTGCCCTAGGCTGAAGGCCAGGGGAGCCCTAGCCTTAGCCTAGGGGAGCCAGAGCCTAAGGCCTAGGGGTGCCCTAGGCTGAAGGCCAGGGGAGCCCTAGCCTTAGCCTAGGGGAGCCAGAGCCTAAGGCCTAGGGGTGCCCTAGGCTGAAGGCCAGGGGAGCCCTAGCCTTAGCCTAGGGGAGCCAGAGCCTAAGGCCTAGGGGTGCCCTAGGCTGAAGGCCAGGGGAGCCCTAGCCTTAGCCTAGGGGAGCCAGAGCCTAAGGCCTAGGGGTGCCCTAGGCTGAAGGCCAGGGGAGCCCTAGCCTTAGCCTAGGGGAGCAGAGCCTAAGGCCTAGGGGTGCCCTAGGCTGAAGGCCAGGGGAGCCCTAGCCTTAGCCTAGGGGAGCCTAAGGCCTAGGGGTGCCCTAGGCTGAAGGCCAGGGGAGCCCTAGCCTTAGCCTAGGGGAGCCTAAGGCCTAGGGGTGCCCTAGGCTGAAGGCCAGGGGAGCCCTAGCCTTAGCCTAGGGGAGCCTAAGGCCTAGGGGTGCCCTAGGCTGAAGGCCAGGGGAGCCCTAGCCTTAGCCTAGGGGAGCCTAAGGCCTAGGGGTGCCCTAGGCTGAAGGCCAGGGGAGCCCTAGCCTTAGCCTAGGGGAGCCTAAGGCCTAGGGGTGCCCTAGGCTGAAGGCCAGGGGAGCCCTAGCCTTAGCCTAGGGGAGCCTAAGGCCTAGGGGTGCCCTAGGCTGAAGGCCAGGGGAGCCCTAGCCTTAGCCTAGGGGAGCCTAAGGCCTAGGGGTGCCCTAGGCTGAAGGCCAGGGGAGCCCTAGCCTTAGCCTAGGGGAGCCTAAGGCCTAGGGGTGCCCTAGGCTGAAGGCCAGGGGAGCCCTAGCCTTAGCCTAGGGGAGCCTAAGGCCTAGGGGTGCCCTAGGCTGAAGGCCAGGGGAGCCCTAGCCTTAGCCTAGGGGAGCCTAAGGCCTAGGGGTGCCCTAGGCTGAAGGCCAGGGGAGCCCTAGCCTTAGCCTAGGGGAGCCTAAGGCCTAGGGGTGCCCTAGGCTGAAGGCCAGGGGAGCCCTAGCCTTAGCCTAGGGGAGCCTAAGGCCTAGGGGTGCCCTAGGCTGAAGGCCAGGGGAGCCCTAGCCTTAGCCTAGGGGAGCCTAAGGCCTAGGGGTGCCCTAGGCTGAAGGCCAGGGGAGCCCTAGCCTTAGCCTAGGGGAGCCTAAGGCCTAGGGGTGCCCTAGGCTGAAGGCCAGGGGAGCCCTAGCCTTAGCCTAGGGGAGCCTAAGGCCTAGGGGTGCCCTAGGCTGAAGGCCAGGGGAGCCCTAGCCTTAGCCTAGGGGAGCCTAAGGCCTAGGGGTGCCCTAGGCTGAAGGCCAGGGGAGCCCTAGCCTTAGCCTAGGGGAGCCTAAGGCCTAGGGGTGCCCTAGGCTGAAGGCCAGGGGAGCCCTAGCCTTAGCCTAGGGGAGCCTAAGGCCTAGGGGTGCCCTAGGCTGAAGGCCAGGGGAGCCCTAGCCTTAGCCTAGGGGAGCCTAAGGCCTAGGGGTGCCCTAGGCTGAAGGCCAGGGGAGCCCTAGCCTTAGCCTAGGGGAGCCTAAGGCCTAGGGGTGCCCTAGGCTGAAGGCCAGGGGAGCCCTAGCCTTAGCCTAGGGGAGCCTAAGGCCTAGGGGTGCCCTAGGCTGAAGGCCAGGGGAGCCCTAGCCTTAGCCTAGGGGAGCCTAAGGCCTAGGGGTGCCCTAGGCTGAAGGCCAGGGGAGCCCTAGCCTTAGCCTAGGGGAGCCTAAGGCCTAGGGGTGCCCTAGGCTGAAGGCCAGGGGAGCCCTAGCCTTAGCCTAGGGGAGCCTAAGGCCTAGGGGTGCCCTAGGCTGAAGGCCAGGGGAGCCCTAGCCTTAGCCTAGGGGAGCCTAAGGCCTAGGGGTGCCCTAGGCTGAAGGCCAGGGGAGCCCTAGCCTTAGCCTAGGGGAGCCTAAGGCCTAGGGGTGCCCTAGGCTGAAGGCCAGGGGAGCCCTAGCCTTAGCCTAGGGGAGCCTAAGGCCTAGGGGTGCCCTAGGCTGAAGGCCAGGGGAGCCCTAGCCTTAGCCTAGGGGAGCCTAAGGCCTAGGGGTGCCCTAGGCTGAAGGCCAGGGGAGCCCTAGCCTTAGCCTAGGGGAGCCTAAGGCCTAGGGGTGCCCTAGGCTGAAGGCCAGGGGAGCCCTAGCCTTAGCCTAGGGGAGCCTAAGGCCTAGGGGTGCCCTAGGCTGAAGGCCAGGGGAGCCCTAGCCTTAGCCTAGGGGAGCCTAAGGCCTAGGGGTGCCCTAGGCTGAAGGCCAGGGGAGCCCTAGCCTTAGCCTAGGGGAGCCTAAGGCCTAGGGGTGCCCTAGGCTGAAGGCCAGGGGAGCCCTAGCCTTAGCCTAGGGGAGCCTAAGGCCTAGGGGTGCCCTAGGCTGAAGGCCAGGGGAGCCCTAGCCTTAGCCTAGGGGAGCCTAAGGCCTAGGGGTGCCCTAGGCTGAAGGCCAGGGGAGCCCTAGCCTTAGCCTAGGGGAGCCTAAGGCCTAGGGGTGCCCTAGGCTGAAGGCCAGGGGAGCCCTAGCCTTAGCCTAGGGGAGCCTAAGGCCTAGGGGTGCCCTAGGCTGAAGGCCAGGGGAGCCCTAGCCTTAGCCTAGGGGAGCCTAAGGCCTAGGGGTGCCCTAGGCTGAAGGCCAGGGGAGCCCTAGCCTTAGCCTAGGGGAGCCTAAGGCCTAGGGGTGCCCTAGGCTGAAGGCCAGGGGAGCCCTAGCCTTAGCCTAGGGGAGCCTAAGGCCTAGGGGTGCCCTAGGCTGAAGGCCAGGGGAGCCCTAGCCTTAGCCTAGGGGAGCCTAAGGCCTAGGGGTGCCCTAGGCTGAAGGCCAGGGGAGCCCTAGCCTTAGCCTAGGGGAGCCTAAGGCCTAGGGGTGCCCTAGGCTGAAGGCCAGGGGAGCCCTAGCCTTAGCCTAGGGGAGCCTAAGGCCTAGGGGTGCCCTAGGCTGAAGGCCAGGGGAGCCCTAGCCTTAGCCTAGGGGAGCCTAAGGCCTAGGGGTGCCCTAGGCTGAAGGCCAGGGGAGCCCTAGCCTTAGCCTAGGGGAGCCTAAGGCCTAGGGGTGCCCTAGGCTGAAGGCCAGGGGAGCCCTAGCCTTAGCCTAGGGGAGCCTAAGGCCTAGGGGTGCCCTAGGCTGAAGGCCAGGGGAGCCCTAGCCTTAGCCTAGGGGAGCCTAAGGCCTAGGGGTGCCCTAGGCTGAAGGCCAGGGGAGCCCTAGCCTTAGCCTAGGGGAGCCTAAGGCCTAGGGGTGCCCTAGGCTGAAGGCCAGGGGAGCCCTAGCCTTAGCCTAGGGGAGCCTAAGGCCTAGGGGTGCCCTAGGCTGAAGGCCAGGGGAGCCCTAGCCTTAGCCTAGGGGAGCCTAAGGCCTAGGGGTGCCCTAGGCTGAAGGCCAGGGGAGCCCTAGCCTTAGCCTAGGGGAGCCTAAGGCCTAGGGGTGCCCTAGGCTGAAGGCCAGGGGAGCCCTAGCCTTAGCCTAGGGGAGCCTAAGGCCTAGGGGTGCCCTAGGCTGAAGGCCAGGGGAGCCCTAGCCTTAGCCTAGGGGAGCCTAAGGCCTAGGGGTGCCCTAGGCTGAAGGCCAGGGGAGCCCTAGCCTTAGCCTAGGGGAGCCTAAGGCCTAGGGGTGCCCTAGGCTGAAGGCCAGGGGAGCCCTAGCCTTAGCCTAGGGGAGCCTAAGGCCTAGGGGTGCCCTAGGCTGAAGGCCAGGGGAGCCCTAGCCTTAGCCTAGGGGAGCCTAAGGCCTAGGGGTGCCCTAGGCTGAAGGCCAGGGGAGCCCTAGCCTTAGCCTAGGGGAGCCTAAGGCCTAGGGGTGCCCTAGGCTGAAGGCCAGGGGAGCCCTAGCCTTAGCCTAGGGGAGCCTAAGGCCTAGGGGTGCCCTAGGCTGAAGGCCAGGGGAGCCCTAGCCTTAGCCTAGGGGAGCCTAAGGCCTAGGGGTGCCCTAGGCTGAAGGCCAGGGGAGCCCTAGCCTTAGCCTAGGGGAGCCTAAGGCCTAGGGGTGCCCTAGGCTGAAGGCCAGGGGAGCCCTAGCCTTAGCCTAGGGGAGCCTAAGGCCTAGGGGTGCCCTAGGCTGAAGGCCAGGGGAGCCCTAGCCTTAGCCTAGGGGAGCCTAAGGCCTAGGGGTGCCCTAGGCTGAAGGCCAGGGGAGCCCTAGCCTTAGCCTAGGGGAGCCTAAGGCCTAGGGGTGCCCTAGGCTGAAGGCCAGGGGAGCCCTAGCCTTAGCCTAGGGGAGCCTAAGGCCTAGGGGTGCCCTAGGCTGAAGGCCAGGGGAGCCCTAGCCTTAGCCTAGGGGAGCCTAAGGCCTAGGGGTGCCCTAGGCTGAAGGCCAGGGGAGCCCTAGCCTTAGCCTAGGGGAGCCTAAGGCCTAGGGGTGCCCTAGGCTGAAGGCCAGGGGAGCCCTAGCCTTAGCCTAGGGGAGCCTAAGGCCTAGGGGTGCCCTAGGCTGAAGGCCAGGGGAGCCCTAGCCTTAGCCTAGGGGAGCCTAAGGCCTAGGGGTGCCCTAGGCTGAAGGCCAGGGGAGCCCTAGCCTTAGCCTAGGGGAGCCTAAGGCCTAGGGGTGCCCTAGGCTGAAGGCCAGGGGAGCCCTAGCCTTAGCCTAGGGGAGCCTAAGGCCTAGGGGTGCCCTAGGCTGAAGGCCAGGGGAGCCCTAGCCTTAGCCTAGGGGAGCCTAAGGCCTAGGGGTGCCCTAGGCTGAAGGCCAGGGGAGCCCTAGCCTTAGCCTAGGGGAGCCTAAGGCCTAGGGGTGCCCTAGGCTGAAGGCCAGGGGAGCCCTAGCCTTAGCCTAGGGGAGCCTAAGGCCTAGGGGTGCCCTAGGCTGAAGGCCAGGGGAGCCCTAGCCTTAGCCTAGGGGAGCCTAAGGCCTAGGGGTGCCCTAGGCTGAAGGCCAGGGGAGCCCTAGCCTTAGCCTAGGGGAGCCTAAGGCCTAGGGGTGCCCTAGGCTGAAGGCCAGGGGAGCCCTAGCCTTAGCCTAGGGGAGCCTAAGGCCTAGGGGTGCCCTAGGCTGAAGGCCAGGGGAGCCCTAGCCTTAGCCTAGGGGAGCCTAAGGCCTAGGGGTGCCCTAGGCTGAAGGCCAGGGGAGCCCTAGCCTTAGCCTAGGGGAGCCTAAGGCCTAGGGGTGCCCTAGGCTGAAGGCCAGGGGAGCCCTAGCCTTAGCCTAGGGAGAGCCTAAGGCCTAGGGGTGCCCTAGGCTGAAGGCCAGGGGAGCCCTAGCCTTAGCCTAGGGGCCAGAGCCTAAGGCCTAGGGGTGCCCTAGGCTGAAGGCCAGGGGAGCCCTAGCCTTAGCCTAGGGGAGCCTAAGGCCTAGGGGTGCCCTAGGCTGAAGGCCAGGGGAGCCCTAGCCTTAGCCTAGGGGAGCCTAAGGCCTAGGGGTGCCCTAGGCTGAAGGCCAGGGGAGCCCTAGCCTTAGCCTAGGGGAGCCTAAGGCCTAGGGGTGCCCTAGGCTGAAGGCCAGGGGAGCCCTAGCCTTAGCCTAGGGGAGCCAGAGCCTAAGGCCTAGGGGTGCCCTAGGCTGAAGGCCAGGGGAGCCCTAGCCTTAGCCTAGGGGAGCCTAAGGCCTAGGGGTGCCCTAGGCTGAAGGCCAGGGGAGCCCTAGCCTTAGCCTAGGGGAGCCAGAGCCTAAGGCCTAGGGGTGCCCTAGGCTGAAGGCCAGGGGAGCCCTAGCCTTAGCCTAGGGGAGCCTAAGGCCTAGGGGTGCCCTAGGCTGAAGGCCAGGGGAGCCCTAGCCTTAGCCTAGGGGAGCCAGAGCCTAAGGCCTAGGGGTGCCCTAGGCTGAAGGCCAGGGGAGCCCTAGCCTTAGCCTAGGGGAGCCTAAGGCCTAGGGGTGCCCTAGGCTGAAGGCCAGGGGAGCCCTAGCCTTAGCCTAGGGGAGCCAGAGCCTAAGGCCTAGGGGTGCCCTAGGCTGAAGGCCAGGGGAGCCCTAGCCTTAGCCTAGGGGAGCCTAAGGCCTAGGGGTGCCCTAGGCTGAAGGCCAGGGGAGCCCTAGCCTTAGCCTAGGGGAGCCAGAGCCTAAGGCCTAGGGGTGCCCTAGGCTGAAGGCCAGGGGAGCCCTAGCCTTAGCCTAGGGGAGCCTAAGGCCTAGGGGTGCCCTAGGCTGAAGGCCAGGGGAGCCCTAGCCTTAGCCTAGGGGAGCCTAAGGCCTAGGGGTGCCCTAGGCTGAAGGCCAGGGGAGCCCTAGCCTTAGCCTAGGGGAGCCTAAGGCCTAGGGGTGCCCTAGGCTGAAGGCCAGGGGAGCCCTAGCCTTAGCCTAGGGGAGCCTAAGGCCTAGGGGTGCCCTAGGCTGAAGGCCAGGGGAGCCCTAGCCTTAGCCTAGGGGAGCCTAAGGCCTAGGGGTGCCCTAGGCTGAAGGCCAGGGGAGCCCTAGCCTTAGCCTAGGGGAGCCTAAGGCCTAGGGGTGCCCTAGGCTGAAGGCCAGGGGAGCCCTAGCCTTAGCCTAGGGGAGCCTAAGGCCTAGGGGTGCCCTAGGCTGAAGGCCAGGGGAGCCCTAGCCTTAGCCTAGGGGAGCCTAAGGCCTAGGGGTGCCCTAGGCTGAAGGCCAGGGGAGCCCTAGCCTTAGCCTAGGGGAGCCTAAGGCCTAGGGGTGCCCTAGGCTGAAGGCCAGGGGAGCCCTAGCCTTAGCCTAGGGGAGCCTAAGGCCTAGGGGTGCCCTAGGCTGAAGGCCAGGGGAGCCCTAGCCTTAGCCTAGGGGAGCCTAAGGCCTAGGGGTGCCCTAGGCTGAAGGCCAGGGGAGCCCTAGCCTTAGCCTAGGGGAGCCTAAGGCCTAGGGGTGCCCTAGGCTGAAGGCCAGGGGAGCCCTAGCCTTAGCCTAGGGGAGCCTAAGGCCTAGGGGTGCCCTAGGCTGAAGGCCAGGGGAGCCCTAGCCTTAGCCTAGGGGAGCCTAAGGCCTAGGGGTGCCCTAGGCTGAAGGCCAGGGGAGCCCTAGCCTTAGCCTAGGGGAGCCTAAGGCCTAGGGGTGCCCTAGGCTGAAGGCCAGGGGAGCCCTAGCCTTAGCCTAGGGGAGCCTAAGGCCTAGGGGTGCCCTAGGCTGAAGGCCAGGGGAGCCCTAGCCTTAGCCTAGGGGAGCCTAAGGCCTAGGGGTGCCCTAGGCTGAAGGCCAGGGGAGCCCTAGCCTTAGCCTAGGGGAGCCAGAGCCTAAGGCCTAGGGGTGCCCTAGGCTGAAGGCCAGGGGAGCCCTAGCCTTAGCCTAGGGGAGCCAGAGCCTAAGGCCTAGGGGTGCCCTAGGCTGAAGGCCAGGGGAGCCCTAGCCTTAGCCTAGGGGAGCCAGAGCCTAAGGCCTAGGGGTGCCCTAGGCTGAAGGCCAGGGGAGCCCTAGCCTTAGCCTAGGGGAGCCAGAGCCTAAGGCCTAGGGGTGCCCTAGGCTGAAGGCCAGGGGAGCCCTAGCCTTAGCCTAGGGGAGCCAGAGCCTAAGGCCTAGGGGTGCCCTAGGCTGAAGGCCAGGGGAGCCCTAGCCTTAGCCTAGGGGAGCCAGAGCCTAAGGCCTAGGGGTGCCCTAGGCTGAAGGCCAGGGGAGCCCTAGCCTTAGCCTAGGGGAGCCAGAGCCTAAGGCCTAGGGGTGCCCTAGGCTGAAGGCCAGGGGAGCCCTAGCCTTAGCCTAGGGGAGCCAGAGCCTAAGGCCTAGGGGTGCCCTAGGCTGAAGGCCAGGGGAGCCCTAGCCTTAGCCTAGGGGAGCCAGAGCCTAAGGCCTAGGGGTGCCCTAGGCTGAAGGCCAGGGGAGCCCTAGCCTTAGCCTAGGGGAGCCAGAGCCTAAGGCCTAGGGGTGCCCTAGGCTGAAGGCCAGGGGAGCCCTAGCCTTAGCCTAGGGGAGCCAGAGCCTAAGGCCTAGGGGTGCCCTAGGCTGAAGGCCAGGGGAGCCCTAGCCTTAGCCTAGGGGAGCCAGAGCCTAAGGCCTAGGGGTGCCCTAGGCTGAAGGCCAGGGGAGCCCTAGCCTTAGCCTAGGGGAGCCAGAGCCTAAGGCCTAGGGGTGCCCTAGGCTGAAGGCCAGGGGAGCCCTAGCCTTAGCCTAGGGGAGCCAGAGCCTAAGGCCTAGGGGTGCCCTAGGCTGAAGGCCAGGGGAGCCCTAGCCTTAGCCTAGGGGAGCCAGAGCCTAAGGCCTAGGGGTGCCCTAGGCTGAAGGCCAGGGGAGCCCTAGCCTTAGCCTAGGGGAGCCAGAGCCTAAGGCCTAGGGGTGCCCTAGGCTGAAGGCCAGGGGAGCCCTAGCCTTAGCCTAGGGGAGCCAGAGCCTAAGGCCTAGGGGTGCCCTAGGCTGAAGGCCAGGGGAGCCCTAGCCTTAGCCTAGGGGAGCCAGAGCCTAAGGCCTAGGGGTGCCCTAGGCTGAAGGCCAGGGGAGCCCTAGCCTTAGCCTAGGGGAGCCAGAGCCTAAGGCCTAGGGGTGCCCTAGGCTGAAGGCCAGGGGAGCCCTAGCCTTAGCCTAGGGGAGCCAGAGCCTAAGGCCTAGGGGTGCCCTAGGCTGAAGGCCAGGGGAGCCCTAGCCTTAGCCTAGGGGAGCCAGAGCCTAAGGCCTAGGGGTGCCCTAGGCTGAAGGCCAGGGGAGCCCTAGCCTTAGCCTAGGGGAGCCAGAGCCTAAGGCCTAGGGGTGCCCTAGGCTGAAGGCCAGGGGAGCCCTAGCCTTAGCCTAGGGGAGCCAGAGCCTAAGGCCTAGGGGTGCCCTAGGCTGAAGGCCAGGGGAGCCCTAGCCTTAGCCTAGGGGAGCCAGAGCCTAAGGCCTAGGGGTGCCCTAGGCTGAAGGCCAGGGGAGCCCTAGCCTTAGCCTAGGGGAGCCAGAGCCTAAGGCCTAGGGGTGCCCTAGGCTGAAGGCCAGGGGAGCCCTAGCCTTAGCCTAGGGGAGCCAGAGCCTAAGGCCTAGGGGTGCCCTAGGCTGAAGGCCAGGGGAGCCCTAGCCTTAGCCTAGGGGAGCCAGAGCCTAAGGCCTAGGGGTGCCCTAGGCTGAAGGCCAGGGGAGCCCTAGCCTTAGCCTAGGGGAGCCAGAGCCTAAGGCCTAGGGGTGCCCTAGGCTGAAGGCCAGGGGAGCCCTAGCCTTAGCCTAGGGGAGCCAGAGCCTAAGGCCTAGGGGTGCCCTAGGCTGAAGGCCAGGGGAGCCCTAGCCTTAGCCTAGGGGAGCCAGAGCCTAAGGCCTAGGGGTGCCCTAGGCTGAAGGCCAGGGGAGCCCTAGCCTTAGCCTAGGGGAGCCAGAGCCTAAGGCCTAGGGGTGCCCTAGGCTGAAGGCCAGGGGAGCCCTAGCCTTAGCCTAGGGGAGCCAGAGCCTAAGGCCTAGGGGTGCCCTAGGCTGAAGGCCAGGGGAGCCCTAGCCTTAGCCTAGGGGAGCCAGAGCCTAAGGCCTAGGGGTGCCCTAGGCTGAAGGCCAGGGGAGCCCTAGCCTTAGCCTAGGGGAGCCAGAGCCTAAGGCCTAGGGGTGCCCTAGGCTGAAGGCCAGGGGAGCCCTAGCCTTAGCCTAGGGGAGCCAGAGCCTAAGGCCTAGGGGTGCCCTAGGCTGAAGGCCAGGGGAGCCCTAGCCTTAGCCTAGGGGAGCCAGAGCCTAAGGCCTAGGGGTGCCCTAGGCTGAAGGCCAGGGGAGCCCTAGCCTTAGCCTAGGGGAGCCAGAGCCTAAGGCCTAGGGGTGCCCTAGGCTGAAGGCCAGGGGAGCCCTAGCCTTAGCCTAGGGGAGCCAGAGCCTAAGGCCTAGGGGTGCCCTAGGCTGAAGGCCAGGGGAGCCCTAGCCTTAGCCTAGGGGAGCCAGAGCCTAAGGCCTAGGGGTGCCCTAGGCTGAAGGCCAGGGGAGCCCTAGCCTTAGCCTAGGGGAGCCAGAGCCTAAGGCCTAGGGGTGCCCTAGGCTGAAGGCCAGGGGAGCCCTAGCCTTAGCCTAGGGGAGCCAGAGCCTAAGGCCTAGGGGTGCCCTAGGCTGAAGGCCAGGGGAGCCCTAGCCTTAGCCTAGGGGAGCCAGAGCCTAAGGCCTAGGGGTGCCCTAGGCTGAAGGCCAGGGGAGCCCTAGCCTTAGCCTAGGGGAGCCAGAGCCTAAGGCCTAGGGGTGCCCTAGGCTGAAGGCCAGGGGAGCCCTAGCCTTAGCCTAGGGGAGCCAGAGCCTAAGGCCTAGGGGTGCCCTAGGCTGAAGGCCAGGGGAGCCCTAGCCTTAGCCTAGGGGAGCCAGAGCCTAAGGCCTAGGGGTGCCCTAGGCTGAAGGCCAGGGGAGCCCTAGCCTTAGCCTAGGGGAGCCAGAGCCTAAGGCCTAGGGGTGCCCTAGGCTGAAGGCCAGGGGAGCCCTAGCCTTAGCCTAGGGGAGCCAGAGCCTAAGGCCTAGGGGTGCCCTAGGCTGAAGGCCAGGGGAGCCCTAGCCTTAGCCTAGGGGAGCCAGAGCCTAAGGCCTAGGGGTGCCCTAGGCTGAAGGCCAGGGGAGCCCTAGCCTTAGCCTAGGGGAGCCAGAGCCTAAGGCCTAGGGGTGCCCTAGGCTGAAGGCCAGGGGAGCCCTAGCCTTAGCCTAGGGGAGCCAGAGCCTAAGGCCTAGGGGTGCCCTAGGCTGAAGGCCAGGGGAGCCCTAGCCTTAGCCTAGGGGAGCCAGAGCCTAAGGCCTAGGGGTGCCCTAGGCTGAAGGCCAGGGGAGCCCTAGCCTTAGCCTAGGGGAGCCAGAGCCTAAGGCCTAGGGGTGCCCTAGGCTGAAGGCCAGGGGAGCCCTAGCCTTAGCCTAGGGGAGCCAGAGCCTAAGGCCTAGGGGTGCCCTAGGCTGAAGGCCAGGGGAGCCCTAGCCTTAGCCTAGGGGAGCCAGAGCCTAAGGCCTAGGGGTGCCCTAGGCTGAAGGCCAGGGGAGCCCTAGCCTTAGCCTAGGGGAGCCAGAGCCTAAGGCCTAGGGGTGCCCTAGGCTGAAGGCCAGGGGAGCCCTAGCCTTAGCCTAGGGGAGCCAGAGCCTAAGGCCTAGGGGTGCCCTAGGCTGAAGGCCAGGGGAGCCCTAGCCTTAGCCTAGGGGAGCCTGAGGCCTAGGGGTGCCCTAGGCTGAAGGCCAGGGGAGCCCTAGCCTTAGCCTAGGGGAGCCGGAGGCCTAGGGGTGCCCTAGGCTGAAGGCCAGGGGAGCCCTAGCCTTAGCCTAGGGGAGCCGGAGGCCTAGGGGTGCCCTAGGCTGAAGGCCAGGGGAGCCCTAGCCTTAGCCTAGGGGAGCCGGAGGCCTAGGGGTGCCCTAGGCTGAAGGCCAGGGGAGCCCTAGCCTTAGCCTAGGGGAGCCGGAGCCTAAGGCCTAGGGGTGCCCTAGGCTGAAGGCCAGGGGAGCCCTAGCCTTAGCCTAGGGGAGCCGGAGCCTAAGGCCTAGGGGTGCCCTAGGCTGAAGGCCAGGGGAGCCCTAGCCTTAGCCTAGGGGAGCCGGAGCCTAAGGCCTAGGGGTGCCCTAGGCTGAAGGCCAGGGGAGCCCTAGCCTTAGCCTAGGGGAGCCGGAGCCTAAGGCCTAGGGGTGCCCTAGGCTGAAGGCCAGGGGAGCCCTAGCCTTAGCCTAGGGGAGCCGGAGCCTAAGGCCTAGGGGTGCCCTAGGCTGAAGGCCAGGGGAGCCCTAGCCTTAGCCTAGGGGAGCCGGAGCCTAAGGCCTAGGGGTGCCCTAGGCTGAAGGCCAGGGGAGCCCTAGCCTTAGCCTAGGGGAGCCGGAGCCTAAGGCCTAGGGGTGCCCTAGGCTGAAGGCCAGGGGAGCCCTAGCCTTAGCCTAGGGGAGCCGGAGCCTAAGGCCTAGGGGTGCCCTAGGCTGAAGGCCAGGGGAGCCCTAGCCTTAGCCTAGGGGAGCCGGAGCCTAAGGCCTAGGGGTGCCCTAGGCTGAAGGCGAGGGGAGCCCTAGCCTTAGCCTAGGGGAGCCGGAGCCTAAGGCCTAGGGGTGCCCTAGGCTGAAGGCGAGGGGAGCCCTAGCCTTAGCCTAGGGGAGCCGGAGCCTAAGGCCTAGGGGTGCCCTAGGCTGAAGGCGAGGGGAGCCCTAGCCTTAGCCTAGGGGAGCCGGAGCCTAAGGCCTAGGGGTGCCCTAGGCTGAAGGCGAGGGGAGCCCTAGCCTTAGCCTAGGGGAGCCGGAGCCTAAGGCCTAGGGGTGCCCTAGGCTGAAGGCGAGGGGAGCCCTAGCCTTAGCCTAGGGGAGCCGGAGCCTAAGGCCTAGGGGTGCCCTAGGCTGAAGGCGAGGGGAGCCCTAGCCTTAGCCTAGGGGAGCCGGAGCCTAAGGCCTAGGGGTGCCCTAGGCTGAAGGCGAGGGGAGCCCTAGCCTTAGCCTAGGGGAGCCGGAGCCTAAGGCCTAGGGGTGCCCTAGGCTGAAGGCGAGGGGAGCCCTAGCCTTAGCCTAGGGGAGCCGGAGCCTAAGGCCTAGGGGTGCCCTAGGCTGAAGGCGAGGGGAGCCCTAGCCTTAGCCTAGGGGAGCCGGAGCCTAAGGCCTAGGGGTGCCCTAGGCTGAAGGCGAGGGGAGCCCTAGCCTTAGCCTAGGGGAGCCGGAGCCTAAGGCCTAGGGGTGCCCTAGGCTGAAGGCGAGGGGAGCCCTAGCCTTAGCCTAGGGGAGCCGGAGCCTAAGGCCTAGGGGTGCCCTAGGCTGAAGGCGAGGGGAGCCCTAGCCTTAGCCTAGGGGAGCCGGAGCCTAAGGCCTAGGGGTGCCCTAGGCTGAAGGCGAGGGGAGCCCTAGCCTTAGCCTAGGGGAGCCGGAGCCTAAGGCCTAGGGGTGCCCTAGGCTGAAGGCGAGGGGAGCCCTAGCCTTAGCCTAGGGGAGCCGGAGCCTAAGGCCTAGGGGTGCCCTAGGCTGAAGGCGAGGGGAGCCCTAGCCTTAGCCTAGGGGAGCCGGAGCCTAAGGCCTAGGGGTGCCCTAGGCTGAAGGCGAGGGGAGCCCTAGCCTTAGCCTAGGGGAGCCGGAGCCTAAGGCCTAGGGGTGCCCTAGGCTGAAGGCGAGGGGAGCCCTAGCCTTAGCCTAGGGGAGCCGGAGCCTAAGGCCTAGGGGTGCCCTAGGCTGAAGGCGAGGGGAGCCCTAGCCTTAGCCTAGGGGAGCCGGAGCCTAAGGCCTAGGGGTGCCCTAGGCTGAAGGCGAGGGGAGCCCTAGCCTTAGCCTAGGGGAGCCGGAGCCTAAGGCCTAGGGGTGCCCTAGGCTGAAGGCGAGGGGAGCCCTAGCCTTAGCCTAGGGGAGCCGGAGCCTAAGGCCTAGGGGTGCCCTAGGCTGAAGGCGAGGGGAGCCCTAGCCTTAGCCTAGGGGAGCCGGAGCCTAAGGCCTAGGGGTGCCCTAGGCTGAAGGCGAGGGGAGCCCTAGCCTTAGCCTAGGGGAGCCGGAGCCTAAGGCCTAGGGGTGCCCTAGGCTGAAGGCGAGGGGAGCCAAGGCGAGGGGAGCCCTAGCCTTAGCCTAGGGGAGCCGGAGCCTAAGGCCTAGGGGTGCCCTAGGCTGAAGGCGAGGGGAGCCAAGGCGAGGGGAGCCCTAGCCTTAGCCTAGGGGAGCCGGAGCCTAAGGCCTAGGGGTGCCCTAGGCTGAAGGCGAGGGGAGCCAAGGCGAGGGGAGCCCTAGCCTTAGCCTAGGGGAGCCGGAGCCTAAGGCCTAGGGGTGCCCTAGGCTGAAGGCCAGGGGAGCCCTAGCCTTAGCCTAGGGGAGCCGGAGCCTAAGGCCTAGGGGTGCCCTAGGCTGAAGGCCAGGGGAGCCCTAGCCTTAGCCTAGGGGAGCCGGAGCCTAAGGCCTAGGGGTGCCCTAGGCTGAAGGCCAGGGGAGCCCTAGCCTTAGCCTAGGGGAGCCGGAGCCTAAGGCCTAGGGGTGCCCTAGGCTGAAGGCCAGGGGAGCCCTAGCCTTAGCCTAGGGGAGCCGGAGCCTAAGGCCTAGGGGTGCCCTAGGCTGAAGGCGAGGGGAGCCCTAGCCTTAGCCTAGGGGAGCCGGAGCCTAAGGCCTAGGGGTGCCCTAGGCTGAAGGCGAGGGGAGCCCTAGCCTTAGCCTAGGGGAGCCGGAGCCTAAGGCCTAGGGGTGCCCTAGGCTGAAGGCGAGGGGAGCCCTAGCCTTAGCCTAGGGGAGCCGGAGCCTAAGGCCTAGGGGTGCCCTAGGCTGAAGGCGAGGGGAGCCCTAGCCTTAGCCTAGGGGAGCCTAAGGCCAAGGGTGCCCTAGGCTGAAGGCGAGGGGAGCCCTAGCCTTAGCCTAGGGGAGCCTAAGGCCTAGGGGTGCCCTAGGCTGAAGGCGAGGGGAGCCCTAGCCTTAGCCTAGGGGAGCCTAAGGCCTAGGGGTGCCCTAGGCTGAAGGCGAGGGGAGCCCTAGCCTTAGCCTAGGGGAGCCTAAGGCCTAGGGGTGCCCTAGGCTGAAGGCGAGGGGAGCCCTAGCCTTAGCCTAGGGGAGCCAGAGCCTAAGGCCTAGGGGTGCCCTAGGCTGAAGGCGAGGGGAGCCCTAGCCTTAGCCTAGGGGAGCCAGAGCCTAAGGCCTAGGGGTGCCCTAGGCTGAAGGCGAGGGGAGCCCTAGCCTTAGCCTAGGGGAGCCAGAGCCTAAGGCCTAGGGGTGCCCTAGGCTGAAGGCGAGGGGAGCCCTAGCCTTAGCCTAGGGGAGCCA
Source organism: Tenrec ecaudatus (assembly GCF_050624435.1). NCBI lineage: Eukaryota > Metazoa > Chordata > Mammalia > Afrosoricida > Tenrecidae > Tenrec > Tenrec ecaudatus. The sequence goes on from NW_027458869.1 coordinate 23,831, forward strand.
GAGCCTAAGGCCTAGGGGTGCCCTAGGCTGAAGGCGAGGGGAGCCCTAGCCTTAGCCTAGGGGAGCCAGAGCCTAAGGCCTAGGGGTGCCCTAGGCTGAAGGCCAGGGGAGCCCTAGCCTTAGCCTAGGGGAGCCAGAGCCTAAGGCCTAGGGGTGCCCTAGGCTGAAGGCGAGGGGAGCCCTAGCCTTAGCCTAGGGGAGCCAGAGCCTAAGGCCTAGGGGTGCCCTAGGCTGAAGGCGAGGGGAGCCCTAGCCTTAGCCTAGGGGAGCCTAAGGCCTAGGGGTGCCCTAGGCTGAAGGCGAGGGGAGCCCTAGCCTTAGCCTAGGGGAGCCTAAGGCCTAGGGGTGCCCTAGGCTGAAGGCGAGGGGAGCCCTAGCCTTAGCCTAGGGGAGCCTAAGGCCTAGGGGTGCCCTAGGCTGAAGGCGAGGGGAGCCCTAGCCTTAGCCTAGGGGAGCCTAAGGCCTAGGGGTGCCCTAGGCTGAAGGCGAGGGGAGCCCTAGCCTTAGCCTAGGGGAGCCTAAGGCCTAGGGGTGCCCTAGGCTGAAGGCGAGGGGAGCCCTAGCCTTAGCCTAGGGGAGCCAGAGCCTAAGGCCTAGGGATGTCCTAGGCTGAAGGCGAGGGGAGCCCTAGCCTTAGCCTAGGGGAGCCAGAGCCTAAGGCCTAGGGGTGCCCTAGGCTGAAGGCGAGGGGAGCCCTAGCCTTAGCCTAGGGGAGCCTAAGGCCTAGGGGTGCCCTAGGCTGAAGGCGAGGGGAGCCCTAGCCTTAGCCTAGGGGAGCCTAAGGCCTAGGGGTGCCCTAGGCTGAAGGCGAGGGGAGCCCTAGCCTTAGCCTAGGGGAGCCTAAGGCCTAGGGGTGCCCTAGGCTGAAGGCGAGGGGAGCCCTAGCCTTAGCCTAGGGGAGCCTAAGGCCTAGGGGTGCCCTAGGCTGAAGGCGAGGGGAGCCCTAGCCTTAGCCTAGGGGAGCCTAAGGCCTAGGGGTGCCCTAGGCTGAAGGCTCGAGGAGCCCTAGCCTTAGCCTAGGGGAGCCTAAGGCCTAGGGGTGCCCTAGGCTGAAGGCTCGGGGAGCCCTAGCCTTCAGCCTAGGGGAGCCTAAGGCCTAGGGGTGCCCTAGGCTGAAGGCGAGGGGAGCCCTAGCCTTCAGCCTAGGGGAGCCTAAGGCCTAGGGGTGCCCTAGGCTGAAGGCGAGGGGAGCCCTAGCCTTCAGCCTAGGGGAGCCTAAGGCCTAGGGGTGCCCTAGGCTGAAGGCGAGGGGAGCCCTAGCCTTCAGCCTAGGGGAGCCTAAGGCCTAGGGGTGCCCTAGGCTGAAGGCGAGGGGAGCCCTAGCCTTCAGCCTAGGGGAGCCTAAGGCCTAGGGGTGCCCTAGGCTGAAGGCGAGGGGAGCCCTAGCCTTCAGCCTAGGGGTGCCCTTGGCCGAAGGCTAGGGGAGCCCTAGCCTTCGGCCTAGGGGGGCCTTCGGCCTAGGGGTGCCCTAGGCCGAAGGCTAGGGGAGCCCTAGCCTTCGGCCTAGGGGGGCCTTCGGCCTAGGGGTGCCCTAGGCCGAAGGCTAGGGGAGCCCTAGCCTTCGGCCTAGGGGGGCCTTCGGCCTAGGGGGGCCCTAGGCCGAAGGCTAGGGGAGCCCTAGCCTTCGGCCTAGGGGGGCCTTCGGCCTAGGGGGGCCCTAGGCCGAAGGCTAGGGGAGCCCTAGCCTTCGGCCTAGGGGGGCCTTCGGCCTAGGGGGGCCCTAGGCCGAAGGCTAGGGGAGCCCTAGCCTTCGGCCTAGGGGGGCCTTCGGCCTAGGGGGGCCCTAGGCCCAAGGCTAGGGGAGCCCTAGCCTTCGGCCTAGGGGGGCCTTCGGCCTAGGGGGGCCCTAGGCCCAAGGCTAGGGGAGCCCTAGCCTTCGGCCTAGGGGGGCCTTCGGCCTAGGGGGGCCCTAGGCCCAAGGCTAGGGGAGCCCTAGCCTTCGGCCTAGGGGGGCCTTCGGCCTAGGGGGGCCCTAGGCCCAAGGCTAGGGGAGCCCTAGCCTTCGGCCTAGGGGGGCCTTCGGCCTAGGGGGGCCCTAGGCCCAAGGCTAGGGGAGCCCTAGCCTTCGGCCTAGGGGGGCCTTCGGCCTAGGGGGGCCCTAGGCCCAAGGCTAGGGGAGCCCTAGCCTTCGGCCTAGGGGGGCCTTCGGCCTAGGGGGGCCCTAGGCCCAAGGCTAGGGGAGCCCTAGCCTTCGGCCTAGGGGGGCCTTCGGCCTAGGGGGGCCCTAGGCCCAAGGCTAGGGGAGCCCTAGCCTTCGGCCTAGGGGGGCCTTCGGCCTAGGGGGGCCCTAGGCCCAAGGCTAGGGGAGCCCTAGCCTTCGGCCTAGGGGGGCCTTCGGCCTAGGGGGGCCCTAGGCCCAAGGCTAGGGGAGCCCTAGCCTTCGGCCTAGGGGGGCCTTCGGCCTAGGGGGGCCCTAGGCCCAAGGCTAGGGGAGCCCTAGCCTTCGGCCTAGGGGGGCCTTCGGCCTAGGGGGGCCCTAGGCCCAAGGCTAGGGGAGCCCTAGCCTTCGGCCTAGGGGGGCCTTCGGCCTAGGGGGGCCCTAGGCCCAAGGCTAGGGGAGCCCTAGCCTTCGGCCTAGGGGGGCCTTCGGCCTAGGGGGGCCCTAGGCCCAAGGCTAGGGGAGCCCTAGCCTTCGGCCTAGGGGGGCCTTCGGCCTAGGGGGGCCCTAGGCCCAAGGCTAGGGGAGCCCTAGCCTTCGGCCTAGGGGGGCCTTCGGCCTAGGGGGGCCCTAGGCCCAAGGCTAGGGGAGCCCTAGCCTTCGGCCTAGGGGGGCCTTCGGCCTAGGGGGGCCCTAGGCCCAAGGCTAGGGGAGCCCTAGCCTTCGGCCTAGGGGGGCCTTCGGCCTAGGGGGGCCCTAGGCCCAAGGCTAGGGGAGCCCTAGCCTTCGGCCTAGGGGGGCCTTCGGCCTAGGGGGGCCCTAGGCCCAAGGCTAGGGGAGCCCTAGCCTTCGGCCTAGGGGGGCCTTCGGCCTAGGGGGGCCCTAGGCCCAAGGCTAGGGGAGCCCTAGCCTTCGGCCTAGGGGGGCCTTCGGCCTAGGGGGGCCCTAGGCCCAAGGCTAGGGGAGCCCTAGCCTTCGGCCTAGGGGGGCCTTCGGCCTAGGGGGGCCCTAGGCCCAAGGCTAGGGGAGCCCTAGCCTTCGGCCTAGGGGGGCCTTCGGCCTAGGGGGGCCCTAGGCCCAAGGCTAGGGGAGCCCTAGCCTTCGGCCTAGGGGGGCCTTCGGCCTAGGGGGGCCCTAGGCCCAAGGCTAGGGGAGCCCTAGCCTTCGGCCTAGGGGGGCCTTCGGCCTAGGGGGGCCCTAGGCCCAAGGCTAGGGGAGCCCTAGCCTTCGGCCTAGGGGGGCCTTCGGCCTAGGGGGGCCCTAGGCCCAAGGCTAGGGGAGCCCTAGCCTTCGGCCTAGGGGGGCCTTCGGCCTAGGGGGGCCCTAGGCCCAAGGCTAGGGGAGCCCTAGCCTTCGGCCTAGGGGGGCCTTCGGCCTAGGGGGGCCCTAGGCCCAAGGCTAGGGGAGCCCTAGCCTTCGGCCTAGGGGGGCCTTCGGCCTAGGGGGGCCCTAGGCCCAAGGCTAGGGGAGCCCTAGCCTTCGGCCTAGGGGGGCCTTCGGCCTAGGGGTGCCCTAGGCCGAAGGCTAGGGGAGCCCTAGCCTTTGGCCTAGGGGGGCCTTCGGCCAGGGGTGCCCTAGGCCGAAGGCTAGGGGAGCCCTAGCCTTTGCCCTAGGGGGGCCTTCGGCCTAGGGGTGCCCTAGGCCGAAGGCTAGGGGAGCCCTAGCCTTTGGCCTAGGGGGGCCCTAGCCTTTGGCCTAGGAGGGCCTTCGGCCTAGGGGTGCCCTAGGCCGAAGGCTAGGGGAGCCCTAGCCTTTGGCCTAGGGGGGCCTTCGGCCTAGGGGTGCCCTAGGCCGAAGGCTAGGGGAGCCCTAGCCTTTGGCCTAGGGGGGCCTTCGGCCTAGGGGTGCCCTAGGCCGAAGGCTAGGGGAGCCCTAGCCTTTGGCCTAGGGGGGCCTTCGGCCTAGGGGTGCCCTAGGCCGAAGGCTAGGGGAGCCCTAGCCTTTGGCCTAGGGGGGCCTTCGGCCTAGGGGTGCCCTAGGCCGAAGGCTAGGGGAGCCCTAGCCTTTGGCCTAGGGGGGCCTTCGGCCTAGGGGTGCCCTAGGCCGAAGGCTAGGGGAGCCCTAGCCTTTGGCCTAGGGGGGCCTTCGGCCTAGGGGTGCCCTAGGCCGAAGGCTAGGGGAGCCCTAGCCTTCGGCCTAGGGGGGCCTTCGGCCTAGGGGTGCCCTAGGCCGAAGGCTAGGGGAGCCCTAGCCTTCGGCCTAGGGGGGCCTTCGGCCTAGGGGTGCCCTAGGCCGAAGGCTAGGGGAGCCCTAGCCTTCGGCCTAGGGGGGCCTTCGGCCTAGGGGTGCCCTAGGCCGAAGGCTAGGGGAGCCCTAGCCTTCGGCCTAGGGGGGCCTTCGGCCTAGGGGTGCCCTAGGCCGAAGGCTAGGGGAGCCCTAGCCTTCGGCCTAGGGGGGCCTTCGGCCTAGGGGTGCCCTAGGCCGAAGGCTAGGGGAGCCCTAGCCTTCGGCCTAGGGGGGCCTTCGGCCTAGGGGTGCCCTAGGCCGAAGGCTAGGGGAGCCCTAGCCTTCGGCCTAGGGGGGCCTTCGGCCTAGGGGGGCCTTCGGCCAGGGGTGCCCTAGGCCGAAGGCTAGGGGAGCCCTAGCCTTTGGCCTAGGGGGGCCTTCGGCCTAGGGGTGCCCTAGGCCGAAGGCTAGGGGAGCCCTAGCCTTCGGCCTAGGGGGGCCTTCGGCCTAGGGGTGCCCTAGGCCGAAGGCTAGGGGAGCCCTAGCCTTCGGCCTAGGGGGGCCTTCGGCCTAGGGGTGCCCTAGGCCGAAGGCTAGGGGAGCCCTAGCCTTCGGCCTAGGGGGGCCTTCGGCCTAGGGGTGCCCTAGGCCGAAGGCTAGGGGAGCCCTAGCCTTTGGCCTAGGGGGGCCTTCGGCCAGGGGTGCCCTAGGCCGAAGGCTAGGGGAGCCCTAGCCTTTGCCCTAGGGGGGCCTTCGGCCTAGGGGTGCCCTAGGCCGAAGGCTAGGGGAGCCCTAGCCTTTGGCCTAGGGGGGCCCTAGCCTTTGGCCTAGGAGGGCCTTCGGCCTAGGGGTGCCCTAGGCCGAAGGCTAGGGGAGCCCTAGCCTTTGGCCTAGGGGGGCCTTCGGCCTAGGGGTGCCCTAGGCCGAAGGCTAGGGGAGCCCTAGCCTTTGGCCTAGGGGGGCCTTCGGCCTAGGGGTGCCCTAGGCCGAAGGCTAGGGGAGCCCTAGCCTTTGGCCTAGGGGGGCCTTCGGCCTAGGGGTGCCCTAGGCCGAAGGCTAGGGGAGCCCTAGCCTTTGGCCTAGGGGGGCCTTCGGCCTAGGGGTGCCCTAGGCCGAAGGCTAGTGGAGCCCTAGCCTTTGGCCTAGGGGGGCCTTCGGCCTAGGGGTGCCCTAGGCCGAAGGCTAGGGGAGCCCTAGCCTTTGGCCTAGGGGGGCCTTCGGCCTAGGGGTGCCCTAGGCCGAAGGCTAGGGGAGCCCTAGCCTTTGGCCTAGGGGGGCCTTCGGCCTAGGGGTGCCCTAGGCCGAAGGCTAGGGGAGCCCTAGCCTTTGGCCTAGGGGGGCCTTCGGCCTAGGGGTGCCCTAGGCCGAAGGCTAGGGGAGCCCTAGCCTTTGGCCTAGGGGGGCCTTCGGCCTAGGGGTGCCCTAGGCCGAAGGCTAGGGGAGCCCTAGCCTTTGGCCTAGGGGGGCCTTCGGCCTAGGGGTGCCCTAGGCCGAAGGCTAGGGGAGCCCTAGCCTTTGGCCTAGGGGGGCCTTCGGCCTAGGGGTGCCCTAGGCCGAAGGCTAGGGGAGCCCTAGCCTTTGGCCTAGGGGGGCCTTCGGCCTAGGGGTGCCCTAGGCCGAAGGCTAGGGGAGCCCTAGCCTTTGGCCTAGGGGGGCCTTCGGCCAGGGGTGCCCTAGGCCGAAGGCTAGGGGAGCCCTAGCCTTTGGCCTAGGGGGGCCTTCGGCCTAGGGGTGCCCTAGGCCGAAGGCTAGGGGAGCCCTAGCCTTTGGCCTAGGGGGGCCCTAGCCTTCGGCCTAGGGGGGCCTTCGGCCTAGGGGTGCCCTAGGCCGAAGGCTAGGGGAGCCCTAGCCTTCGGCCTAGGGGGGCCTTCGGCCTAGGGGTGCCCTAGGCCGAAGGCTAGGGGAGCCCTAGCCTTCGGCCTAGGGGGGCCTTCGGCCTAGGGGTGCCCTAGGCCGAAGGCTAGGGGAGCCCTAGCCTTCGGCCTAGGGGGGCCTTCGGCCTAGGGGTGCCCTAGGCCGAAGGCTAGGGGAGCCCTAGCCTTCGGCCTAGGGGGGCCTTCGGCCTAGGGGTGCCCTAGGCCGAAGGCTAGGGGAGCCCTAGCCTTCGGCCTAGGGGGGCCTTCGGCCTAGGGGTGCCCTAGGCCGAAGGCTAGGGGAGCCCTAGCCTTCGGCCTAGGGGGGCCTTCGGCCTAGGGGTGCCCTAGGCCGAAGGCTAGGGGAGCCCTAGCCTTCGGCCTAGGGGGGCCTTCGGCCTAGGGGTGCCCTAGGCCGAAGGCTAGGGGAGCCCTAGCCTTCGGCCTAGGGGGGCCTTCGGCCTAGGGGTGCCCTAGGCCGAAGGCTAGGGGAGCCCTAGCCTTCGGCCTAGGGGGGCCTTCGGCCTAGGGGTGCCCTAGGCCGAAGGCTAGGGGAGCCCTAGCCTTCGGCCTAGGGGGGCCTTCGGCCTAGGGGTGCCCTAGGCCGAAGGCTAGGGGAGCCCTAGCCTTCGGCCTAGGGGGGCCTTCGGCCTAGGGGTGCCCTAGGCCGAAGGCTAGGGGAGCCCTAGCCTTCGGCCTAGGGGGGCCTTCGGCCTAGGGGTGCCCTAGGCCGAAGGCTAGGGGAGCCCTAGCCTTCGGCCTAGGGGGGCCTTCGGCCTAGGGGTGCCCTAGGCCGAAGGCTAGGGGAGCCCTAGCCTTCGGCCTAGGGGGGCCTTCGGCCTAGGGGTGCCCTAGGCCGAAGGCTAGGGGAGCCCTAGCCTTCGGCCTAGGGGGGCCTTCGGCCTAGGGGTGCCCTAGGCCGAAGGCTAGGGGAGCCCTAGCCTTCGGCCTAGGGGGGCCTTCGGCCTAGGGGTGCCCTAGGCCGAAGGCTAGGGGAGCCCTAGCCTTCGGCCTAGGGGGGCCTTCGGCCTAGGGGTGCCCTAGGCCGAAGGCTAGGGGAGCCCTAGCCTTCGGCCTAGGGGGGCCTTCGGCCTAGGGGTGCCCTAGACCGAAGGCTAGGGGAGGCCTAGCCTTCGGCCTAGGGGGGCCTTCGGCCTAGGGGTGCCCTAGGCCGAAGGCTAGGGGAGGCCTAGCCTTCGGCCTAGGGGGGCCTTCGGCCTAGGGGTGCCCTAGGCCGATGGCTAGGGGAGCCCTAGCCTTCGGCCTAGGGGGGCCTTCGGCCTAGGGGTGCCCTAGGCCGAAGGCTAGGGGAGCCCTAGCCTTCGGCCTATGGGGGCCTTCGGCCTAGGGGTGCCCTAGGCCGAAGGCTAGGGGAGCCCTAGCCTTCGGCCTAGGGGGGCCTTCGGCCTAGGGGTGCCCTAGGCCGAAGGCTAGGGGAGCCCTAGCCTTCGGCCTAGGGGGGGCCTTCGGCCTAGGGGTGCCCTAGGCCGAAGGCTAGGGGAGCCCTAGCCTTCGGCCTAGGGGGGCCTTCGGCCTAGGGGTGCCCTAGGCCGAAGGCTAGGGGAGCCCTAGCCTTCGGCCTAGGGGGGCCTTCGGCCTAGGGGTGCCCTAGGCCGAAGGCTAGGGGAGCCCTAGCCTTCGGCCTAGGGGGGCCTTCGGCCTAGGGGTGCCCTAGGCCGAAGGCTAGGGGAGCCCTAGCCTTCGGCCTAGGGGGGCCTTCGGCCTAGGGGTGCCCTAGGCCGAAGGCTAGGGGAGCCCTAGCCTTCGGCCTAGGGGGGCCTTCGGCCTAGGGGTGCCCTAGGCCGAAGGCTAGGGGAGCCCTAGCCTTCGGCCTAGGGGGGCCTTCGGCCTAGGGGTGCCCTAGGCCGAAGGCTAGGGGAGCCCTAGCCTTCGGCCTAGGGGGGCCTTCGGCCTAGGGGGGCCCTAGGCCGAAGGCTAGGGGAGCCCTAGCCTTCGGCCTAGGGGGGCCTTCGGCCTAGGGGGGCCCTAGGCCGAAGGCTAGGGGAGCCCTAGCCTTCGGCCTAGGGGGGCCTTCGGCCTAGGGGGGCCCTAGGCCGAAGGCTAGGGGAGCCCTAGCCTTCGGCCTAGGGGGGCCTTCGGCCTAGGGGTGCCCTAGGCCGAAGGCTAGGGGAGCCCTAGCCTTCGGCCTAGGGGGGCCTTCGGCCTAGGGGTGCCCTAGGCCGAAGGCTAGGGGAGCCCTAGCCTTCGGCCTAGGGGGGCCTTCGGCCTAGGGGTGCCCTAGGCCGAAGGCTAGGGGAGCCCTAGCCTTCGGCCTAGGGGGGCCTTCGGCCTAGGGGTGCCCTAGGCCGAAGGCTAGGGGAGCCCTAGCCTTCGGCCTAGGGGGGCCTTCGGCCTAGGGGTGCCCTAGGCCGAAGGCTAGGGGAGCCCTAGCCTTCGGCCTAGGGGGGCCTTCGGCCTAGGGGTGCCCTAGGCCGAAGGCTAGGGGAGCCCTAGCCTTCGGCCTACGGGGGCCTTCGGCCTAGGGGTGCCCTAGGCCGAAGGCTAGGGGAGCCCTAGCCTTCGGCCTAGGGGGGCCTTCGGCCAGGGGTACCCTAGGCCGAAGGCTAGGGGAGCCCTAGCCTTCGGCCTAGGGGGGCCTTCGGCCTAGGGGTGCCCTAGGCCGAAGGCTAGGGGAGCCCTAGCCTTCGGCCTAGGGGGGCCTTCGGCCTAGGGGTGCCCTAGGCCGAAGGCTAGGGGAGCCCTAGCCTTCGGCCTAGGGGGGCCTTCGGCCTAGGGGTGCCCTAGGCCGAAGGCTAGGGGAGCCCTAGCCTTCGGCCTAGGGGGGCCTTCGGCCTAGGGGTGCCCTAGGCCGAAGGCTAGGGGAGCCCTAGCCTTCGGCCTAGGGGGGCCTTCGGCCTAGGGGTGCCCTAGGCCGAAGGCTAGGGGAGCCCTAGCCTTCGGCCTAGGGGGGCCTTCGGCCTAGGGGTGCCCTAGGCCGAAGGCTAGGGGAGCCCTAGCCTTCGGCCTAGGGGGGCCTTCGGCCTAGGGGTGCCCTAGGCCGAAGGCTAGGGGAGCCCTAGCCTTCGGCCTAGGGGGGCCTTCGGCCTAGGGGTGCCCTAGGCCGAAGGCTAGGGGAGCCCTAGCCTTCGGCCTAGGGGGGCCTTCGGCCTAGGGGTGCCCTAGGCCGAAGGCTAGGGGAGCCCTAGCCTTCGGCCTAGGGGGGCCTTCGGCCTAGGGGTGCCCTAGGCCGAAGGCTAGGGGAGCCCTAGCCTTCGGCCTAGGGGGGCCTTCGGCCTAGGGGTGCCCTAGGCCGAAGGCTAGGGGAGCCCTAGCCTTCGGCCTAGGGGGGCCTTCGGCCTAGGGGTGCCCTAGGCCGAAGGCTAGGGGAGCCCTAGCCTTCGGCCTAGGGGGGCCTTCGGCCTAGGGGTGCCCTAGGCCGAAGGCTAGGGGAGCCCTAGCCTTCGGCCTAGGGGGGCCTTCGGCCTAGGGGGGCCTTCGGCCTAGGGGGGCCCTAGGCCGAAGGCTAGGGGAGCCCTAGCCTTCGGCCTAGGGGGGCCTTCGGCCTAGGGGGGCCTTCGGCCTAGGGGGGCCCTAGGCCGAAGGCTAGGGGAGCCCTAGCCTTCGGCCTAGGGGGTTCTTCGGCCTAGGGGGGCCCTAGGCCGAAGGCTAGGGGAGCCCTAGCCTTCGGCCTAGGGGGGCCTTCGGCCTAGGGGTGCCCTAGGCCGAAGGCTAGGGGAGCCCTAGCCTTCGGCCTAGGGGGGCCTTCGGCCTAGGGGTGCCCTAGGCCGAAGGCTAGGGGAGCCCTAGCCTTCGGCCTAGGGGGGCCTTCGGCCTAGGGGTGCCCTAGGCCGAAGGCTAGGGGAGCCCTAGCCTTCGGCCTAGGGGGGCCTTCGGCCTAGGGGTGCCCTAGGCCGAAGGCTAGGGGAGGCCTAGCCTTCGGCCTAGGGGGGCCTTCGGCCTAGGGGTGCCCTAGGCCGAAGGCTAGGGGAGGCCTAGCCTTCGGCCTAGGGGGGCCTTCGGCCTAGGGGTGCCCTAGGCCGAAGGCTAGGGGAGCCCTAGCCTTCGGCCTAGGGGGGCCTTCGGCCTAGGGGTGCCCTAGGCCGAAGGCTAGGGGAGCCCTAGCCTTCGGCCTAGGGGGGCCTTCGGCCTAGGGGTGCCCTAGGCCGAAGGCTAGGGGAGCCCTAGCCTTCGGCCTAGGGGGGCCTTCGGCCTAGGGGTGCCCTAGGCCGAAGGCTAGGGGAGCCCTAGCCTTCGGCCTAGGGGGGCCTTCGGCCTAGGGGTGCCCTAGGCCGAAGGCTAGGGGAGCCCTAGCCTTCGGCCTAGGGGGGCCTTCGGCCTAGGGGTGCCCTAGGCCGAAGGCTAGGGGAGCCCTAGCCTTCGGCCTAGGGGGGCCTTCGGCCTAGGGGTGCCCTAGGCCGAAGGCTAGGGGAGCCCTAGCCTTCGGCCTAGGGGGGCCTTCGGCCTAGGGGTGCCCTAGGCCGAAGGCTAGGGGAGCCCTAGCCTTCGGCCTAGGGGGGCCTTCGGCCAGGGGTGCCCTAGGCCGAAGGCTAGGGGAGCCCTAGCCTTCGGCCTAGGGGGGCCTTCGGCCTAGGGGTGCCCTAGGCCGAAGGCTAGGGGAGCCCTAGCCTTTGGCCTAGGGGGGCCTTCGGCCTAGGGGTGCCCTAGGCCGAAGGCTAGGGGAGCCCTAGCCTTCGGCCTAGGGGGGCCTTCGGCCTAGGGGTGCCCTAGGCCGAAGGCTAGGGGAGCCCTAGCCTTCGGCCTAGGGGGGCCTTCGGCCTAGGGGTGCCCTAGGCCGAAGGCTAGGGGAGCCCTAGCCTTCGGCCTAGGGGGGCCTTCGGCCTAGGGGTGCCCTAGGCCGAAGGCTAGGGGAGCCCTAGCCTTCGGCCTAGGGGGGCCTTCGGCCTAGGGGTGCCCTAGGCCGAAGGCTAGGGGAGCCCTAGCCTTCGGCCTAGGGGGGCCTTCGGCCTAGGGGTGCCCTAGGCCGAAGGCTAGGGGAGCCCTAGCCTTCGGCCTAGGGGGGCCTTCGGCCTAGGGGTGCCCTAGGCCGAAGGCTAGGGGAGCCCTAGCCTTCGGCCTAGGGGGGCCTTCGGCCTAGGGGTGCCCTAGGCCGAAGGCTAGGGGAGCCCTAGCCTTCGGCCTAGGGGGGCCTTCGGCCTAGGGGTGCCCTAGGCCGAAGGCTAGGGGAGCCCTAGCCTTCGGCCTAGGGGGGCCTTCGGCCTAGGGGTGCCCTAGGCCGAAGGCTAGGGGAGCCCTAGCCTTCGGCCTAGGGGGGCCTTCGGCCTAGGGGTGCCCTAGGCCGAAGGCTAGGGGAGCCCTAGCCTTCGGCCTAGGGGGGCCTTCGGCCTAGGGGTGCCCTAGGCCGAAGGCTAGGGGAGCCCTAGCCTTCGGCCTAGGGGGGCCTTCGGCCTAGGGGGGCCTTCGGCCTAGGGGTGCCCTAGGCCGAAGGCTAGGGGAGCCCTAGCCTTCGGCCTAGGGGGGCCTTCGGCCTAGGGGGGCCTTCGGCCTAGGGGGGCCCTAGGCCGAAGGCTAGGGGAGCCCTAGCCTTCGGCCTAGGGGGGCCTTCGGCCTAGGGGGGCCCTAGGCCGAAGGCTAGGGGAGCCCTAGCCTTCGGCCTAGGGGGGCCTTCGGCCTAGGGGTGCCCTAGGCCGAAGGCTAGGGGAGCCCTAGCCTTCGGCCTAGGGGGGCCTTCGGCCTAGGGGTGCCCTAGGCCGAAGGCTAGGGGAGCCCTAGCCTTCGGCCTAGGGGGGCCTTCGGCCTAGGGGTGCCCTAGGCCGAAGGCTAGGGGAGCCCTAGCCTTCGGCCTAGGGGGGCCTTCGGCCTAGGGGTGCCCTAGGCCGAAGGCTAGGGGAGGCCTAGCCTTCGGCCTAGGGGGGCCTTCGGCCTAGGGGTGCCCTAGGCCGAAGGCTAGGGGAGGCCTAGCCTTCGGCCTAGGGGGGCCTTCGGCCTAGGGGTGCCCTAGGCCGAAGGCTAGGGGAGGCCTAGCCTTCGGCCTAGGGGGGCCTTCGGCCTAGGGGTGCCCTAGGCCGAAGGCTAGGGGAGCCCTAGCCTTCGGCCTAGGGGGGCCTTCGGCCTAGGGGTGCCCAAGGCCGAAGGCTAGGGGAGCCCTAGCCTTCGGCCTAGGGGGGCCTTCGGCCTAGGGGTGCCCAAGGCCGAAGGCTAGGGGAGCCCTAGCCTTCGGCCTAGGGGGGCCTTCGGCCTAGGGGTGCCCTAGGCCGAAGGCTAGGGGAGCCCTAGCCTTCGGCCTAGGGGGGCCTTCGGCCTAGGGGTGCCCTAGGCCGAAGGCTAGGGGAGCCCTAGCCTTCGGCCTAGGGGGGCCTTCGGCCTAGGGGTGCCCTAGGCCGAAGGCTAGGGGAGCCCTAGCCTTCGGCCTAGGGGGGCCTTCGGCCTAGGGGTGCCCTAGGCCGAAGGCTAGGGGAGCCCTAGCCTTCGGCCTAGGGGGGCCTTCGGCCTAGGGGTGCCCTAGGCCGAAGGCTAGGGGAGCCCTAGCCTTCGGCCTAGGGGGGCCTTCGGCCTAGGGGTGCCCTAGGCCGAAGGCTAGGGGAGCCCTAGCCTTCGGCCTAGGGGGGCCTTCGGCCTAGGGGTGCCCTAGGCCGAAGGCTAGGGGAGCCCTAGCCTTCGGCCTAGGGGGGCCTTCGGCCTAGGGGTGCCCTAGGCCGAAGGCTAGGGGAGCCCTAGCCTTCGGCCTAGGGGGGCCTTCGACCTAGGGGGGCCTTCGGCCTAGGGGAGCCCTAGCCTTCGGCCTAGGGGGGCCTTCGGCCTAGGGGGGCCCTAGGCCGAAGGCTAGGGGAGCCCTAGCCTTCGGCCTAGGGGGGCCTTCGGCCTAGGGGGGCCCTAGGCCGAAGGCTAGGGGAGCCCTAGCCTTCGGCCTAGGGGGGCCTTCGGCCTAGGGGGGCCCTAGGCCGAAGGCTAGGGGAGCCCTAGCCTTCGGCCTAGGGGGGCCTTCGGCCTAGGGGGGCCCTAGGCCGAAGGCTAGGGGAGCCCTAGCCTTCGGCCTAGGGGGGCCTTCGGCCTAGGGGTGCCCTAGGCCGAAGGCTAGGGGAGCCCTAGCCTTCGGCCTAGGGGGGCCTTCGGCCTAGGGGTGCCCTAGGCCGAAGGCTAGGGGAGCCCTAGCCTTCGGCCTAGGGGGGCCTTCGGCCTAGGGGTGCCCTAGGCCGAAGGCTAGGGGAGGCCTAGCCTTCGGCCTAGGGGGGCCTTCGGCCTAGGGGTGCCCTAGGCCGAAGGCTAGGGGAGGCCTAGCCTTCGGCCTAGGGGGGCCTTCGGCCTAGGGGTGCCCTAGGCCGAAGGCTAGGGGAGGCCTAGCCTTCGGCCTAGGGGGGCCTTCGGCCTAGGGGTGCCCTAGGCCGAAGGCTAGGGGAGGCCTAGCCTTCGGCCTAGGGGGGCCTTCGGCCTAGGGGTGCCCTAGGCCGAAGGCTAGGGGAGGCCTAGCCTTCGGCCTAGGGGGGCCTTCGGCCTAGGGGTGCCCTAGGCCGAAGGCTAGGGGAGCCCTAGCCTTCGGCCTAGGGGGGCCTTCGGCCTAGGGGTGCCCTAGGCCGAAGGCTAGGGGAGCCCTAGCCTTCGGCCTAGGGGGGCCTTCGGCCTAGGGGTGCCCTAGGCCGAAGGCTAGGGGAGCCCTAGCCTTCGGCCTAGGGGGGCCTTCGGCCTAGGGGTGCCCTAGGCCGAAGGCTAGGGGAGCCCTAGCCTTCGGCCTAGGGGGGCCTTCGGCCTAGGGGTGCCCTAGGCCGAAGGCTAGGGGAGCCCTAGCCTTCGGCCTAGGGGGGCCTTCGGCCTAGGGGTGCCCTAGGCCGAAGGCTAGGGGAGCCCTAGCCTTCGGCCTAGGGGGAGCCTTCGGCCTAGGGGTGCCCTAGGCCGAAGGCTAGGGGAGCCCTAGCCTTCGGCCTAGGGGGGCCTTCGGCCTAGGGGTGCCCTAGGCCGAAGGCTAGGGGAGCCCTAGCCTTCGGCCTAGGGGGCCTTCGGCCTAGGGGTGCCCTAGGCCGAAGGCTAGGGGAGCCCTAGCCTTCGGCCTAGGGGGGCCTTCGGCCTAGGGGTGCCCTAGGCCGAAGGCTAGGGGAGCCCTAGCCTTCGGCCTAGGGGGGCCTTCGGCCTAGGGGTGCCCTAGGCCGAAGGCTAGGGGAGCCCTAGCCTTCGGCCTAGGGGGGCCTTCGGCCTAGGGGTGCCCTAGGCCCAAGGCTAGGGGAGCCCTAGCCTTCGGCCTAGGGGGGCCTTCGGCCTAGGGGTGCCCTAGGCCGAAGGCTAGGGGAGCCCTAGCCTTCGGCCTAGGGGGGCCTTCGGCCTAGGGGTGCCCTAGGCCGAAGGCTAGGGGAGCCCTAGCCTTCGGCCTAGGGGGGCCTTCGGCCTAGGGGTGCCCTAGGCCGAAGGCTAGGGGAGCCCTAGCCTTCGGCCTAGGGGGGCCTTCGGCCTAGGGGTGCCCTAGGCCGAAGGCTAGGGGAGCCCTAGCCTTCGGCCTAGGGGGGCCTTCGGCCTAGGGGTGCCCTAGGCCGAAGGCTAGGGGAGCCCTAGCCTTCGGCCTAGGGGGCCTTCGGCCTAGGGGTGCCCTAGGCCGAAGGCTAGGGGAGCCCTAGCCTTCGGCCTAGGGGGGCCTTCGGCCTAGGGGTGCCCTAGGCCGAAGGCTAGGGGAGCCCTAGCCTTCGGCCTAGGGGGGCCTTCGGCCTAGGGGTGCCCTAGGCCGAAGGCTAGGGGAGCCCTAGCCTTCGGCCTAGGGGGGCCTTCGGCCTAGGGGTGCCCTAGGCCGAAGGCTAGGGGAGCCCTAGCCTTCGGCCTAGGGGGGCCTTCGGCCTAGGGGTGCCCTAGGCCGAAGGCTAGGGGAGCCCTAGCCTTCGGCCTAGGGGGGCCTTCGGCCAAGGGGTGCCCTAGGCCGAAGGCTAGGGGAGCCCTAGCCTTCGGCCTAGGGGGGCCTTCGGCCTAGGGGTGCCCTAGGCCGAAGGCTAGGGGAGCCCTAGCCTTCGGCCTAGGGGGGCCTTCGGCCTAGGGGTGCCCTAGGCCGAAGGCTAGGGGAGCCCTAGCCTTCGGCCTAGGGGGGCCTTCGGCCTAGGGGTGCCCTAGGCCGAAGGCTAGGGGAGCCCTAGGCCGAAGGCTAGGGGAGCCCTAGCCTTCGGCCTAGGGGGGCCTTCGGCCTAGGGGTGCCCTAGGCCGAAGGCTAGGGGAGCCCTAGCCTTCGGCCTAGGGGGGCCTTCGGCCTAGGGGTGCCCTAGGCCGAAGGCTAGGGGAGCCCTAGCCTTCGGCCTAGGGGGGCCTTCGGCCTAGGGGTGCCCTAGGCCGAAGGCTAGGGGAGCCCTAGCCTTCGGCCTAGGGGGGCCTTCGGCCTAGGGGTGCCCTAGGCCGAAGGCTAGGGGAGCCCTAGCCTTCGGCCTAGGGGGGCCTTCGGCCAGGGGTGCCCTAGGCCGAAGGCTAGGGGAGCCCTAGCCTTTGGCCTAGGGGGGCCTTCGGCCTAGGGGTGCCCTAGGCCGAAGGCTAGGGGAGCCCTAGCCTTTGGCCTAGGGGGGCCCTAGCCTTTGGCCTAGGGGGGCCTTCGGCCTAGGGGTGCCCTAGGCCGAAGGCTAGGGGAGCCCTAGCCTTTGGCCTAGGGGGGCCTTCGGCCTAGGGGTGCCCTAGGCCGAAGGCTAGGGGAGCCCCAGCCTTCGGTCTAGGGGGGCCTTCGGCCTAGGGGTGCCCTAGGCCGAAGGCTAGGGGAGCCCCAGCCTTCGGCCTAGGGGGGCCTTCGGCCTAGGGGTGCCCTAGGCCGAAGGCTAGGGGAGCCCCAGCCTTCGGCCTAGGGGGGCCATCGGCCTAGGGGTGCCCTAGGCCGAAGGCTAGGGGAGCCCCAGCCTTCGGCCTAGGGGGGCCATCGGCCTAGGGGGGCCCTAGGCCGAAGGCTAGGGGAGCCCCAGCCTTCGGCCTAGGGGGGCCTTCGGCCTAGGGGTGCCCTAGGCCGAAGGCTAGGGGAGCCCCAGCCTTCGGCCTAGGGGGGCCTTCGGCCTAGGGGTGCCCTAGGCCGAAGGCTAGGGGAGCCCCAGCCTTCGGCCTAGGGGGGCCTTCGGCCTAGGGGTGCCCTAGGCCGAAGGCTAGGGGAGCCCCAGCCTTCGGCCTAGGGGGGCCTTCGGCCTAGGGGTGCCCTAGGCCGAAGGCTAGGGGAGCCCCAGCCTTCGGCCTATGGGGGCCTTCGGCCTAGGGGTGCCCTAGGCCGAAGGCTAGGGGAGCCCCAGCCTTCGGCCTAGGGGGGCCTTCGGCCTAGGGGTGCCCTAGGCCGAAGGCTAGGGGAGCCCCAGCCTTCGGCCTAGGGGGGCCTTCGGCCTAGGGGTGCCCTAGGCCGAAGGCTAGGGGAGCCCCAGCCTTCGGCCTAGGGGGCCTTCGGCCTAGGGGTGCCCTAGGCCGAAGGCTAGGGGAGCCCCAGCCTTCGGCCTAGGGGGGCCTTCGGCCTAGGGGTGCCCTAGGCCGAAGGCTAGGGGAGCCCCAGCCTTCGGCCTAGGGGGGCCTTCGGCCTAGGGGTGCCCTAGGCCGAAGGCTAGGGGAGCCCCAGCCTTCGGCCTAGGGGGGCCTTCGGCCTAGGGGTGCCCTAGGCCGAAGGCTAGGGGAGCCCCAGCCTTCGGCCTAGGGGGGCCTTCGGCCTAGGGGTGCCCTAGGCCGAAGGCTAGGGGAGCCCCAGCCTTCGGCCTAGGGGGGCCTTCGGCCTAGGGGTGCCCTAGGCCGAAGGCTAGGGGAGCCCCAGCCTTCGGCCTAGGGGGGCCTTCGGCCTAGGGGTGCCCTAGGCCGAAGGCTAGGGGAGCCCCAGCCTTCGGCCTAGGGGGGCCTCAGGCCTAGGGGTGCCCTAGGCCGAAGGCTAGGGGAGCCCCAGCCTTCGGCCTAGGGGGGCCTCAGGCCTAGGGGTGCCCTAGGCCGAAGGCTAGGGGAGCCCCAGCCTTCGGCCTAGGGGGGCCTCAGGCCTAGGGGTGCCCTAGGCCGAAGGCTAGGGGAGCCCCAGCCTTCGGCCTAGGGGGGCCTCAGGCCTAGGGGTGCCCTAGGCCGAAGGCTAGGGGAGCCCCAGCCTTCGGCCTAGGGGGGCCTCAGGCCTAGGGGTGCCCTAGGCCGAAGGCTAGGGGAGCCCCAGCCTTCGGCCTAGGGGGGCCTCAGGCCTAGGGGTGCCCTAGGCCGAAGGCTAGGGGAGCCCCAGCCTTCGGCCTAGGGGGGCCTCAGGCCTAGGGGTGCCCTAGGCCGAAGGCTAGGGGAGCCCCAGCCTTCGGCCTAGGGGGGCCTCAGGCCTAGGGGTGCCCTAGGCCGAAGGCTAGGGGAGCCCCAGCCTTCGGCCTAGGGGGGCCTCAGGCCTAGGGGTGCCCTAGGCCGAAGGCTAGGGGAGCCCCAGCCTTCGGCCTAGGGGGGCCTCAGGCCTAGGGGTGCCCTAGGCCGAAGGCTAGGGGAGCCCCAGCCTTCGGCCTAGGGGGGCCTCAGGCCTAGGGGTGCCCTAGGCCGAAGGCTAGGGGAGCCCCAGCCTTCGGCCTAGGGGGGCCTCAGGCCTAGGGGTGCCCTAGGCCGAAGGCTAGGGGAGCCCCAGCCTTCGCCTAGGGGGGCCTCAGGCCTAGGGGTGCCCTAGGCCGAAGGCTAGGGGAGCCCCAGCCTTCGGCCTAGGGGGGCCTCAGGCCTAGGGGTGCCCTAGGCCGAAGGCTAGGGGAGCCCCAGCCTTCGGCCTAGGGGGGCCTCAGGCCTAGGGGTGCCCTAGGCCGAAGGCTAGGGGAGCCCCAGCCTTCGGCCTAGGGGGCCTCAGGCCTAGGGGTGCCCTAGGCCGAAGGCTAGGGGAGCCCCAGCCTTCGGCCTAGGGGGGCCTCAGGCCTAGGGGTGCCCTAGGCCGAAGGCTAGGGGAGCCCCAGCCTTCGGCCTAGGGGGGCCTCAGGCCTAGGGGTGCCCTAGGCCGAAGGCTAGGGGAGCCCCAGCCTTCGGCCTAGGGGGGCCTCAGGCCTAGGGGTGCCCTAGGCCGAAGGCTAGGGGAGCCCCAGCCTTCGGCCTAGGGGGGCCTCAGGCCTAGGGGTGCCCTAGGCCGAAGGCTAGGGGAGCCCCAGCCTTCGGCCTAGGGGGGCCTCAGGCCTAGGGGTGCCCTAGGCCGAAGGCTAGGGGAGCCCCAGCCTTCGGCCTAGGGGGGCCTCAGGCCTAGGGGTGCCCTAGGCCGAAGGCTAGGGGAGCCCCAGCCTTCGGCCTAGGGGGGCCTCAGGCCTAGGGGTGCCCTAGGCCGAAGGCTAGGGGAGCCCCAGCCTTCGGCCTAGGGGGGCCTCAGGCCTAGGGGTGCCCTAGGCCGAAGGCTAGGGGAGCCCCAGCCTTCGGCCTAGGGGGGCCTCAGGCCTAGGGGTGCCCTAGGCCGAAGGCTAGGGGAGCCCCAGCCTTCGGCCTAGGGGGGCCTCAGGCCTAGGGGTGCCCTAGGCCGAAGGCTAGGGGAGCCCCAGCCTTCGGCCTAGGGGGGCCTCAGGCCTAGGGGTGCCCTAGGCCGAAGGCTAGGGGAGCCCCAGCCTTCGGCCTAGGGGGGCCTCAGGCCTAGGGGTGCCCTAGGCCGAAGGCTAGGGGAGCCCCAGCCTTCGGCCTAGGGGGGCCTCAGGCCTAGGGGTGCCCTAGGCCGAAGGCTAGGGGAGCCCCAGCCTTCGGCCTAGGGGGGCCTCAGGCCTAGGGGTGCCCTAGGCCGAAGGCTAGGGGAGCCCCAGCCTTCGGCCTAGGGGGGCCTCAGGCCTAGGGGTGCCCTAGGCCGAAGGCTAGGGGAGCCCCAGCCTTCGGCCTAGGGGGGCCTCAGGCCTAGGGGTGCCCTAGGCCGAAGGCTAGGGGAGCCCCAGCCTTCGGCCTAGGGGGGCCTCAGGCCTAGGGGTGCCCTAGGCCGAAGGCTAGGGGAGCCCCAGCCTTCGGCCTAGGGGGGCCTCAGGCCTAGGGGTGCCCTAGGCCGAAGGCTAGGGGAGCCCCAGCCTTCGGCCTAGGGGGGCCTCAGGCCTAGGGGTGCCCTAGGCCGAAGGCTAGGGGAGCCCCAGCCTTCGGCCTAGGGGGGCCTTCAGGCCTAGGGGTGCCCTAGGCCGAAGGCTAGGGGAGCCCTAGCCTTCGGCCTAGGGGGCCCTAGGGGGGCCTCAGGCCTAGGGGTGCCCTAGGCCGAAGGCTAGGGGAGCCCCAGCCTTCGGCCTAGGGGGGCCTCAGGCCTAGGGGTGCCCTAGGCCGAAGGCTAGGGGAGCCCCAGCCTTCGGCCTAGGGGGGCCTCAGGCCTAGGGGTGCCCTAGGCCGAAGGCTAGGGGAGCCCTAGCCTTCGGCCTAGGGGGGCCTCAGGCCTAGGGGTGCCCTAGGCCGAAGGCTAGGGGAGCCCCAGCCTTCGGCCTAGGGGGGCCTCAGGCCTAGGGGTGCCCTAGGCCGAAGGCTAGGGGAGCCCCAGCCTTCGGCCTAGGGGGGCCTTCGGCCTAGGGGTGCCCTAGGCCGAAGGCTAGGGGAGCCCCTAGCCTTCGGCCTAGGGGGGCCTTCGGCCTAGGGGTGCCCTAGGCCGAAGGCTAGGGGAGCCCTAGCCTTCGGCCTAGGGGGGCCTTCGGCCTAGGGGTGCCCTAGGCCGAAGGCTAGGGGAGCCCTAGCCTTCGGCCTAGGGGAGCCTTCGGCCTAGGGGTGCCCTAGGCCGAAGGCTAGGGGAGCCCTAGCCTTCGGCCTAGGGGGAGCCTTCGGCCTAGGGGTGCCCTAGGCCGAAGGCTAGGGGAGCCCTAGCCTTCGGCCTAGGGGGCTTCGGAGCCCTAGCCTTCGGCCTAGGGGGGCCTTCGGCCTGGGGTGCCCTAGGCCGAAGGCTGGGGAGCCCCTAGCCTTCGGCCTAGGGGGCCTTCGGCCTAGGGGTGCCCTAGGCCGAAGGCTAGGGGAGCCCCTAGCCTTCGGCCTAGGGGGGCCTTCGGCCTAGGGGTGCCCTAGGCCGAAGGCTAGGGAGCCCTAGCCTTCGGCCTAGGGGGGCCTTCGGCCTAGGGGTGCCCTAGGCCGAAGGCTAGGGGAGCCCTAGCCTTCGGCCTAGGGGGGCCTTCGGCCAAGGGGTGCCCTAGGCCGAAGGCTAGGGGAGCCCTAGCCTTCGGCCTAGG
>NW_027458870.1:0-43864 GCF_050624435.1 Tenrec ecaudatus
TGAAGAGAGATGTCAGACATTGTGAGATATGACAAAATAGTAATAATTTACAAGCGTTCATGAGTGAGGCAGGAGTGGGAGGGAGGGGAAAATGAGGAGATGATGCTAAGGGCTCAAGTAGAAAGCAAATGTTTTGAGAATGATGTTGGCAACAAATGTACAAATGTGCTTGACACAATGGATGGATGGATAGATTGTGATAATGTTGTATGAGCCCCCCCCCCAAATGATTTTTAAAATAAAGATAGGTAGTGTTTTTCTAGAAATATGTCCACTTATTCTAAATTTTCAAATTCACTGTTGTGATCTTCATAGTTTTGGTTCTGTTGTGATATTGGATTTTTTATTTCTTATTCTTTATATTTGCTTTTCCTATTCCTTTTACTTTAATTAGTTTACCAGTAGTTTGTCAAATTTTGTTAATATTTTTAAAGAATTAACTTGTCTTATGGATTATTTCCCTGTTCCTTTTCATTTATTTCTGCTCCATTCTTTAATATTTATTGCCTTCTTATGACTGATATTTTACATAACTCTTTTTGTTCTAATTGTTGAAGGTGTTGTGTTACCATACTGACTTTGCTCTCTTTTTTGATATCTTCATACATTGTTCACAACAAGTGTTCTTAGTACTGCTTCTGCTGTGTACCAAAGCTTGTGGTATGCTTATTTTCATTTTTGTAAGGAATTTAAAACATTAATCCCTTAATCCTACCATTTCCAAGCAATTTAATGCACAAAATTTCTCATTTTCCATGTTAACTTTTTATTCTTTTATCTTCCTATTGTTTATATCTAATTTCATAATGTTGTGAAGTAAAAATTTTTATTTATAATATCACAAATTAAAAATTATTAAGCCTTCATTGTAGCCTAACATGTGGACTATTCTGAAGAATGGTACATATGAACATGAGAAGAAGATACATTGAGGTTTTCCCGGATAGCATGCACCCTATATGTCTAAGAGGTCAGTAATTATAGTATTTAGTTCTTCTGTTACTGTATTGATTTATTATCTAGTTGATCTTTTGAGTTGTTCTGTAAAACCCAGTGAGGTGTATTTAACTCTATTCCTGTAAAATTATGTATTTCTCTCTTTAAGTCTATAAGAGTTTGATGAATATATCTTGAGGGTCTGCCATTGAATGTATATATATTCATTAATATTTTTTTCTTCTTGCTCTTTTGTTCCTTTTATCATATGATGCCCTTATTGGTCTCCCATTAAAGATTTGGTCTTGAAGTATATTTCACTATTAATTTGTATAGCCAGTAACAGATTTCAAAATTGTCATTGGTTAATATTGCTATCCTTGTTTTTTATTGCCATTTTCTTGATGTATTTTCTTCGACCTTTGATTTTTAGATTCTATTTCTCTTTATGTCTCAATTGTGTTTGTTGTAAGCATAGATTTATGGATCAACTTTCCTTACCCATTGTGCTTCTCACTGCCTCTTGAGAGGTACATTGTATCCATTAACATTCCATTTCATTATTGATGTGTATGCATTTATTGCTGTCATTATGCATTGGGTTGTCTTTATGGTTCCCCCGCCCCTTTGTGGAATTATTGTGTTTTTTCCTCAGTTTTCTTGCCCTGAGTTCATTTTCTTATCTTTTCTCTTAATTTTTGTCTTTTTTTGGTTATTATTTTGTAAGGCTTCATGCTTTGCTCTTGCTGTTTTTCTTTTGGATTAGCTTTATTTTTTCTTCTTCATTCTTTCCATTTTACTTGAGAATCTTGTTAATAATTATATGATTCCAAACAATAATATTGCATAGAAAATCTTTTCTGGATCATTCTAAGGGAAATTTTTTGAATAAATATCTATTTTTGAGTATTCATTAGGATGAAAACTTTCAAGATACATCAGAGGGTGTGAAGAAAATTTCCACTCAGCATGAGAATATTTTCTTTTTGCATTAACTATTTCTAACTTTGACAACAAATGGCCTAGTTAGTATCCTGGAGTGAAAACAGATCTCATCAATACCTATTATTCTGAAGTCTGCCTTTGGATCAATGGTGACAGACAGACAAAGCCCATTCCAATGAAGAGAAGGCAGATTCCAATGCAGGAAGTTTCCCAAGAGCCACTGTGCACGGTGTCCCTAGAGAGGTACTGACAAGTTGGGGAAACCACAGCTTCTGAGAGGAAAGCATCACTGACTACATTCCCTGGCATCTGCTGAAAACATGGCCTAAAGAACATTTTGAGAAATCAGTTTGCAATTTCCTCCTCTTGTGACACATTTACTATCCTTTGGAATCAAAGATGTCTTCCAATGAGTGCTTCCTTCGTTGTGACTCCAATGAATGATCTTTCGAATGACTCAACCCAACAGACAGGTCATTCAGTTCACCTGTTCCCAGTGGCAGGGGTCTCTCTGTGCCTGGAACCTTTGTTTCTGCATACAGGGAGACAATGGGTAGCAAGCATCACTAAGGACGTGTCAGAAATTTAGCCCCAGAAGTCACCACCATTGTTTTCTCAGACATAGAGATCATTAGTCATTCACTGCCAACAGTGCACAGAGAACAATGCAGAAGGAAATCTTCATAGACCTGACCCTGGACTGTAGGAGGTCACTGAGTTCAGTACATTTGAAATCATTCATTGCACGCATGAATATGGACATGCCTGTATTTTATTGTCAATAGGTTTTGAGTAACAGATAGGGTGAGAATTATCATGATAACCTATTTTTCAAGAAGGAAACTGGGTTCTATAGGATGAAAATGAACTCTTAGAGTCACTTTACTATTTGTATTGCACACAGAGAATGCCAATTTCTCCTTCAGGTCGGCAGTGAGGAGAAAATTTAGAGAGTAAGAAAAAGAAAAAAATGTCCGTCGACATGCTGAGAGATGAAAGACGGAAGGAACCCTGATTCCAAAAGGAAATGCTCCATCATCTATCTGTGCCTGTCTAGGGCTGGATGTGCGCGCTCAGTGAGTTCTGCGCGCCCCCTGCTGCCCAGTGTCTTCCCTGCAGGGGAGGTTTGTGTCTGGGCTCACACTGACTTCCCCTCACTGTGTTTCCCTTGCACAGTAATACATGGCCGAATCCTCAACAGTCACGGAGCTCAGCTGCAGGGAGAACTGATTATTCGATGTGTCTCTAGTGATGGAGAGTCTGCTTTGGAATGATGGGTTATAATTTGTACCGCCACTAGAGCATATCCATGCCATCCACTGCAGCCCTTTCCCTGAGGGCTGGCGGATCCAGTGCCAGCAGTAACCACTGCTTGTGATGGAGAAACCAGAGACAGTGCAGATGAGGGACAGCTTCTGGGAGGGCTTCACCAGTCCTGGACCCGACTCCTGAAGCTGCACCTGGGACAGGACACCTGCAAACAAAAACAGATGGTCCCCATTATTCACTTGAGTTCACAACCATCCCCACAGACCCAGGTCAGATATCTGAATCTCCCACCTTGGGGAACTGTCAGGAGGCACAGGAGAACACACAGCAATAGCATCTTTAGACCACAGCTCTGCATTCCCAAGAGACCTGAAGGCCTGTCTGAAGAGAACTGATAGCTTTCCTGCCCAAGGGAAATTTATCCTAGTGCCCGAAGAATGATTTGCATGTGAGCGAGCACTGTCTTTATAAACAGAAAGTGATAGAGACCAGACAACCCTCTACCTCCTGAGCCCATGCTAGGGTAACTGTGTTTGAACTCGTATGCATGTTAGTCTATAATGAGAGAGCACTTGACCTAAGCGGTGTGTATTAAAGATAAAAGGAAAACCAAATATTTCTGAGCTCAATATTCTCTCCCTCCAGCCCCTCAAAGTCTCTGCCCTGCCTTGGGCTCCTGTATGTCCTGTGCCCCAGAGAGTGGACAGGCTATCATTTGTTGAAAACATCAGGTGGACACCAGGGTATCTTCATCACCCACGCTCTCCAAACACCTTTTCTTTCCAAACTACCACTTCCTTATCAACCTCCTCAAAGTCTTCTGGGGTTTTCTTTGAGCCAC
Organism: Tenrec ecaudatus; assembly: GCF_050624435.1. Classification (NCBI taxonomy): domain Eukaryota; kingdom Metazoa; phylum Chordata; class Mammalia; order Afrosoricida; family Tenrecidae; genus Tenrec; species Tenrec ecaudatus. Next base: position 3,992 of record NW_027458870.1, read on the forward strand.
TGCCATCACCAACTCCAGCACTCCTACCAACAACACGTCTCAGGTTTTGATAACTAAGGCCAATCTCAGTGTAAATAAAGAGATGCCAGTGTCATAGGGTCTCAGGGAGGAGGTTTCCAACTGGAGAATGTGGACCCCAGAAAAGAAAAGTTTCAACTCTATAACTTCTAATTGATGCAAGACTGTGAGATGTCAGTCACTTGGTTTTCCAGAGCACATCCAAAATTAGGGCAAAACCTGTCAGGAGTTCAAGTGTAAAGATACAGCAGAGAAGTGAATGGAAATTCAAGTTATCAGGGGGGCAGAAAAAGAATAATGATATTTCAGGTTTTGAAAAAAAGACACCTGCTTGAGACTCAACAGGCACCCTGGATTAAAATAAGGTCTATTCAGGCAACTAGTCCTCAAAATTTAGGGGACAACCATACATACTGTTTTAAATGCCCCTTTCCCAGGGGATTCTGTTCTATATGAAATGTGAGCATTTCCAACCAAAATCATCCTCTTCATTTGCACGCTGGGCACAGCCCTCTGAAAACTACTCAGAGATCTAAAGCTTGTGTTTATTTCCTAGACTCAAGGAAAATTATTCACCTTAATGCCTATGGAATCTGTGGGATTGTCTCTAGACATGCAGTTTATAAAGCCATTCCCCATTCAGATTCCTTCCTCATTTCTCTCCCTCATATCATAGATTATTTCCCCCAGATTAGGGTTGGCCATATTAATTTTCTGGTCAGTTAGAATATCTTTAAATTTCTACATAAATATATATTTCAACACTGTGAAAATCTGAGCATAAGATTATGGTCACCTGAAATTCTTTGGCCCAGAATTTGCAGAGGGATATTAGCCATAAGATAATATTGCTGCACATATACTTGACAATACAAATTAAATAGGAAAACTTAAAAAGAAAAACAACCTATCACTTCCTCCCACACAAGCATCAGAAATCCCAAACTCGAACCAGACACCAAAGACTATAGCTATATTGGTGAGAATATGGTGGCATGTTCAATGTATTTGCCATTAGGGAATTGTAAAGTATAACAGTGACATACCATATTGTTTAAATGAATGAATCAAGCAAACATAAAGGGCAAACTAATGATGCCTTATGTTGTTTATTGTTTTGATAGTTGTATAAAAGACACAAAATCATAAAGTTCTCTAAAATCTGGTCAGCTGTTTTAATTTTGGTTTTGTGTTTTAATGCACTGTGGTCTTAAATAAGTGGTAAAAGAGTTTGATGATTTTCACAGTATCTGTTGAGGACTATTATAGTTAGGCTTGTGTCAACTTGGCGGGGTAGTGTGCTTAGTGGTTTGGTAGTTGGCACCTAGTAATTCCTCATCATGTGAAAGAACACAATTCAATCAATTCCATAATGGGGTCTGCTGTGCGTAGCCAAGCAGTTGTATGATTAGGGTAGAGTGTACCTCCCTTACTCAGGACACAGCTCTGAAGCAACTGGAAAACAAATATTCTGTGTGAATGTTATCTACTTCCTTTATAAACAGATTGGTAGGGAAACTTGTTCGTTTCCTTCTGGGTTTGGATCCTGCATCTGGGCTCTTCAAGCTCTAGGTTTTGAATTTGACCGAAAGCTTGAAATAACCCCCGCCAATCCTGAGAGTCCACAGTGGCCTGGTATCTGACATGTGATCTGACCTTGAAGTAATATACATCTTCAATAACAAGTATGACTTGTTTTTATTTACCTGTCTTTGAAACTATCATCAAGTTGTGCTCCAGCCTATTGTAGATTTATCAGCCCCTGAAGCTACGTAAGTCAGGAGAAGCCTAACTAAGACTCGAGGACTTAGGGTCAGAATGGAGGTGCCCACTTCTACAACTGCATGAGCAGTTCTCTTTATCTCTCTATGCAGCTCTGGTTTTGTTCTTCTAGTGACCTTATCCTTACATAGATGTTGAATGTTATCACATTGAATTTATCATTCAGTTTAGAAATGGCAAGATTTAGAGTCACTGAGTTTTACAATAAATACCGTGACATGCTCCTCCATTTATTTCTGTTATATTTCATTTACTACAATAATATTTTAAATTTTATATGGGGTTTTAAATATGTATATTGTATAATCTCTTATTTTATGAAGCACATAATCTTGCTTTTTATTTTCCAAAAACCATTTTTGGTTGTGATAATGCAGATATCGTATAATTCCATAGCTCAATCACATCAAGACATATTGTACATTTGCTACCAGTCAGTTTCAAAATATTTTCTTACTTCCTAAACTCTTTAATATCAACCCCATCTTACTCTGTCTGTCTCCCATAGCCCCACCCCACCATATCCTTCAGGAACCCTATTTTACTTGCTGTGTCTATAGGTGCATCAATCCCAGGTTTCATATTCTGAGAAAAACAGAAAAGATAATAATATAAATTCAGTAGGGTTACCACCAATGACAAAATACATCTGAGTAGAGTATACCCAATATGAAACAGAGGGAGAGAGAGAGAATGTTGAAAACCAGATCAGGTCTGGCTCATGGCATGGAGGAACTTGGAGCTGTGTGCCGGGCGCTGGGGTCACTCTGCGTTGCTGACCAGAGGCTAGAGCCCCTCCTCTGCCCATGGCGGAGTGGCACCCAAGCTCCTGACAGGGGACTGAGGCGGCTAGGGACGTCGGGGCTCCGGAGCCAGGCACTGGGCCTGCTTTTGCAGCCGCCTCAGGGGCCAAAGAGCACGAACCCGTTCATGCGCGCGCAGGAGGAGGCCTGGCGGCGCCGCAACAAGACTGTCCTCACATACGTGACCTCGGTCGCCATGGCCATGCTGGGGGCGTCCTACGCAGCGGTGCCCCTTTATCGGCTCTATTGCCAGACTACTGGACTTGGAGGGTCAGCTGTAGCTGGTCATGGATCTAACCAGATTGAAAACATGGTGCCTGTTAAGGATCGCATTATTAAAGTCACCTTTTTTTTCTTTTTTAAACATTTTATTAGGGGCTCATACAACTCTTATCACAATCCATACATATACATACATCAGTTGTATAAAGCACATCTGTACATTCTTTTCCCTAATCATTTTCTTTTTTTTCTCCTCTTTTCTTTTTTTACATTTTATTAGGGGCTCATACAACTTTGTCACAATCCATACATATACATACATCAATTGTATAAAGCACATCTGCACATTCCCTGCCCCAATCATTCTCAAAGCATTTGCTCTCCACTTAAGCCCTTTGCATCAGGTCCTCTTTTTTTCCCCCGCTCCCTCCCTGTTCCCCCCTCCCTCTAAAGTAACCTTTAATGCGGATGTGCATGCAAGTCTCCAGTGGAACTTTAGACCTCAGCAAATGGAAATATATGTAATGCCAGGAGAGACGGCACTGGCATTTTACAAAGCTAAGAACCCGACTGACAAGCCAGTCATCGGGATTTCTACATATAATCTTGTACCATTTGAAGCTGGACAGTATTTCAATAGAATACAGTACTTCTGTTTTGAAGAACAAAGGCTTAATCCACAAGAGGAAGTAGACATGCCAGGGTTTTTCTACATTGATCCTGAATGTGCTGAAGATCCAAGAATGGTGAATATTGATCTCATCACTCTTTCTTATACTTTTTGTTGGAGCTAAAGATGGCCATAAATTGCCAGTTCCAGGCTATCATTGAAGTCAGCAACTAAATCTGCGTCCCATTTGTGATTTTTGAGAAATCATGTGTCTGACTTCTCAGAGATGAAATATCTCTACTATGTTGTATTTAATTATTGTGTACTGGTGATGGTTCAGCTTGCTTCCTTCCATGCCTGGACATCTTAACCACATTTAAAATCGAGAAAACAGGTTTAGCTTTTACCATAAGGAATCCACTTAAAGAGTGCCTACTTAAGAGTGACTGCCACCAAACTCTTAAGAGCTTGATAGTAGTAACTGTTATATATATATAGAGCTTGATAGTAGTAACTATCCTAACCCTAACCCTAACCCTAACCCTAACCCTAACCCTAGCCCTCGCCCTCGCCCTCGCCCTTATATATAAGAGCTTGATAGTAGTAACTGTTATATATATATATAGGGTTAGGTTATATATATATATAGGGTTAGGATATATATATATATATATATATATATATATATATATATATATATAGAGAGAGAGAGAGAGAGAGAGAGAGAGAGAGAGAGAGAGAGAGAGACTTAATGGTATGGTTTAATTCATTAGATTGCTTCCAAATTTTGACCCTTCATACTTGTATCATTTGAACACTTGATGTTTATTTTTGGCTGTGCACCAGACTCTGAACAGGTTGATTATTAAATCTCTCAAACCAGTGGTGTTACCTGCCTTCAGTGTGAATAGTCATTATTGTTAGTCCTTAACATGAAAGAGGTGTGTTACTTGCTCAAAGATTGCATGTTTTCTTCAAATTCTTATTTGTTTTACTTTTAAGATCTAGGACTGCTTTATATTGATTGTACCATGTAAATAATTAGGTTGCAATTGTGGTACCATGAAATCTCTATATATGATTAACTATGATAGTTACAAGTCCTTCAATGTTAAAATATGTGTGGGGTTGTATACATATACTGATATCGAAAGTCTACCTGTAAACAAACTCTAAAGACACATTAAATTATTTTAATAGTTAAGAAAAAAAACCAGATCAGACCCAACATGTATCAGTAGGGGGGTTAACTGAAAAAGTTTTAACCATTCAAGCCAGGTTTATCATTTTGATCTACTATAATCATCTCTCCAATGCAATCTGATTAGTAACCAGGTGATTCCCATCCCTCTATTATGGACAGAGGGTAATCACCTGAGGTTTATTGCCTCGGTAGATCTCATAAATGTATCTTGCCTTTAAACATGTATCTTCCATTCTTTCTAAAGTTTAGAATAGTGTTATCATCTATTTCCTTTGAATCTGGTGACCCTAGAAAGGGACAATGCTATTTCTACTTTATCCTTTCTTTATTCTGTGAACACAATGATATCCCATCAAGATAATGAGGGGTTTATTGCTCATTCCTCAGATATATTAATGTATTTCCTTAACACTTGGAAACTTGACTTGTATTCACGCTAAAAGCTGCTCAGGTCTCATTCAAAATCACTAAATTTTAATGATATACCATGAAGTGTGACAATTTTATTTTACCTCACTTTCCCTAGATATATTATCATTTATTTTCTTAATATATTGAAAGCTGGTGTGTATTATTGTTAAAAGCTGTTCTCATCTCATTTAAAATCACTAAAGTAAGCTTTAATTGTATCAGATGAATTGTGATGATTTTATTTGTATAAAGCCTTTATTATTTATTGGTTCCACATTTTTCTGCTTACTGATAACTATTTAGCTTTTCTTTTATAATTGTGATTTGTGTTTATTGAATTTCTGGGGTCAGGCATGGATAAAAATCCAACTGCAGTCTCCAAAATGCTCTGTGCCATCAGACACACACTGGGAAGTGGCCCACTGAAAGGGTAGTGGCAGCTCCCAGACTTCTGTGAAGCAGCAGGGCCCCAGAAATGCCAAACCCCACTGTCCTGCTGGGAAGAGTCCTGGGTGTGGTGTCTGAGAGGAGTGCTTGGGGGCTGTCTGCTCAGGAATGATGTCTCTGTCCACTTCCATAGGTGAATCCTCATTGATGCTGAGAGACAGCGGCATGGAGTCTGAACCCTGCCATTCCCGGCTTTTGCTCAAGGATCCTCCAGATGCCCACCCCAGTAAATCCCCTAGTTATACTGCCAATCTCTTACTGAATCTGTTCTAGACCACGTGGTACACAGGGTGGAAGCTCTTGTCAGTTTTTCCCTGTGATCTGTTATCTCAGGCACAGAGAGAAGAATCAACTCTGAAGGTGCTGACCTAAACTGGGAACAAGAAGAGAATGTATAATTAGGAAAATATAAAATATTGGAAATAGGACTTCATTTTTAAGCCTCATCCTGGAAAGAATACAAAAGCACATATAATCAGATTTTCAGTGGTTTATTTTTGTTGTTTTGTTGTCTGGTTGCATACTGTTGCTTTGTTTTCCTCTGTCTTGTTTTCGTGCATGTTAGTGTCTCCACAGGTCTGTCTGAATAGGACAGGCTGGATGAACTATCTGTAGGGAAAAAAACTGGACCGACAGTTCTGGGGGGACTTTGGGTGGGGGGGTAGGGGGGTAAGGAAGTAGTGTTAACAAACACAGGGACAAGGGAACAACATGGGACCCCAAATGGTAGAGAGGGGGGAATGGCAGGCCTGGTGGGGAATGATCAAGGGTAAGGTTGTGTAGACAAGAGGTATACTCTAGCCCAGGTGGCAACGAGGCATGGTAGTAGGGCAGGAGGAAAGTCAAGGGAGATGGAGGAAAGAGCTAGGAGTCAAAGGGCATTTATGGAGGTCTAGACAAAGACATGTACATGCAAATATATATAGGAGGATGGGGAAATAGATCGATGTGTCTATATTTATAGGTAAAGCCCTGTCTGTTAAACAACTCTTCCCCCCTCCTTGCTCTGCTGTGCCTCTACACGTGAAGTCATGACACCTGACTGGTCTGCACTCTTCTGAACGTTCTCTGTCAAACAGAGTCTCTCTTCAGAATCTTGCATTTCTCGCAGAGTTAAAACCTTGTCTTGTCTGGGGACCAACTTTTCTAGTTGGCAACTTCTTCCCTGAAACACGGTGGCACTTGACTCACTTGACTTACCCTGAGGTTTTCCTTAGCAATCAGGCACTGGATGAAGTGATGGTGTTGCTTGTAAGAGCGGTGGGGTTTGTGATGATCTTGGCCAAGGTGGGGAAAGTCATGGCTGATGAACATTAGTAGGGAGTCAATGCCAACTGCAGACATCCTGCCAGAGGCCTCAGGGCATATGTACATTAATGAAATACAGGGACAAGAGTGAAGGGCAGTCTCTGGTCGAGCTTACCGCTGCCTGTCCTTAGTATCTGTTGGACATTGCAACAATTCACAGAGCCCAGAAACATGAGGAAATCTACTCAAGGGAGGAGTGGGTGGAAAAAGGCACTGGATGGCATCATGGAAGAGGTGGATATTTGTGGGATAACCAATCCCCAACTCCTTGGGACAGATCTAGTATTAATTCTTCTAAAACATTTATTTACCACATATGAAAATGACCAAGGACATTGAGAAGGTTGATTAAATGGCGTCAGTGTATAAAAAAGCAATGTGTTTGGAGAGTGTGGGGTAATGAGGACACTGTGGGGTGAACCTGATGGTTTCAAAGAACTCTATACTGCCCATCCTCTGATGCACAGGATATATGGGAGCCTCAGTCAGGGCAGGAGCAATGAAGGGCTGGAGGGGAAGAATACTTGGCTCAGAAATGCTGGGCTGTCCTTTGACCATTCACAGACACCTCCTAGAAAACGTGCTCTCTCATTCAAAACTAACACACAGATGAGTTCAAAAGAAGAATTGCCCTATGATGGCCTCAGAAGAAACAAAGGAGCCTCTATTTATAAGCACAGGGCTTCCTCCTATGCAAATCATTCTTCAGGCAGTAGGTTAAAATCCCAGCCTTGGGCACTGAAGGCTATCAGTTCTCTTCTGACAGGGCTGTGGGTCCCTTGGGAAAGTACAACTGTAGGCTAAAGATGCTTGTATTACAATTAAATAAAACTATTTAATATGCACCTATAAAATTCTGACACGTGGATTTTTAAATGTTTGTGAGGGGTGGGGACAATTTGCAATCAAAACGCAAGGCAAACAGTGGACAAGATGTTTGCTCAAGTGAAGCACCTCTCCTTACTCTGCACAAGGTAGCACAATGCTCCAGGCCCTCAAATGTGTCCTCCGAAAACCATCACTTGTTTAGTCCTGATTCCCAGCCAGTGTCTGAGGATGTCCAGGGCATTAAGACAAGCCAGGTTTTGAGATACACAGGACAGCTCCGATGCACAACTATGGCTTGAGGACATTGTGATGTGATTGCTAGTTCATGCTGGACTGTGCTGACTTTATGGAAATCCCAGCCACCCTTTCCTCTCAAAACCCTTACTGGACACAGATTTGCATCATAGCTGAGAGATCCCTCATCTTTGCCTTGTCCCCTCTGTGTGTATCTGACTCCATTTGTGTCCTTCTGCACTTTAGAAATGGGAGCCAGTTTCCTCACCTTACAATGCAAAATTTATAATTGAGCAGTTGATACAAACCCTGACATCGTGAAAATCTCCAATGGAAGCTGTAAGATGGAGAGGAAGCCAGTTCTTAACTCCCCTCCACACTGTCTGCCAGACTGAGTCCTGTGAATCAGAGTCCTGAGCAATCCCTGAAGTCCATACCTCCCTTTAGGGAGGTTTGTGTACAGATTCTTACACATTCCCTATTCCGTGTCTCCATTACTGAACTAGATTGAGGCTGTCCATTTGAAGATAAAAAATGTTCTTGGCTTTTCTCTGGTGACTGTCAATCAGGAATTCACAGTGTGTAGGTAGGATATGGAATAACTATTACTCACTTCAGGCCCTTCATGGAATTGGCTGATGACATCCATGCCATCACTGCTGGGGAGGGGTCCACAGGTTGGACTGCAGAATCTCAGAAGGGCTCTAGTCTGCCTCAAGTCTCCCAGAGCCACCAGCTGCATTGGACCATGCAAACACAAAGACATCCTGATCAGGAAAACCATCACACATGGTTTCACTCTCTTGTTCAACACCTTTTCTGTTCACTTTTAATATTGCCACAAGGGCATCTTAGGTCAGCAAAAATTCCACTGTGACTTATGTATAATCTTAGCTTTCCAGTAAATGGGGAGAACTGGACATCCTATGGGGTGTGTCCTCTCTCCTAGAGTTGAATACCTTTGCTAGTCTGGTTTTCATCAGCAGAATAACGTGTCATTGTGTGTGTAATTTACTATGAAAGTAGCTGACAGCAGAAATAGTGTCCTGGAGGAAGTAGCTGGCAACTAAATCTGTGGGAAAATATGATTTATTATTATCACATTTAACTGTAGTGTTAAGTCACACAAGAAACCAATAGAAACAGAGGACACCATATGATTCCCCCCCACCCCCCAGAATATAGGCCCTCTCATCTATAATATACAAATACCAAGATGTAGAAGTTAAAGACTCCAAAACAGGAAGTTATGGTCTCATGTGGTAAACTATAGCAACTGTGGGGGAAACAGATGAGGTAAAAACAGAAGAAGGTCGATCCTGGAAAGAGAGCAGAAATTTCTCCTGGACCCATATTGCCCCTGAGGGAGAAACGTGGATGTTTGTAAGGCCACACCTCAGACCTAGGTTCACAATGTTTCCCTAAGAATGACAGAACTTCAGTTAATTACCTCTAGCTTTAGCGGAGCTCCAGACAAAACTTACACTCATCAAACACAAGAGTGCTGGAATCCACCTGAGGGTGCTAAAAAGGTAAGTGCAGAGTTGTTTTCTCCCTTGTCAGACCAATGCCAAGAGAGAAAGAAAATCAACAGCACATCAGTAGAGGCTGGAAGACCTTGGCGTCCAGAAAGTAGAGAACCTCAACAATGATAGTCCTGAATTGAACCTCTAATTCCATTCCCTCCTCTGATCTTGGTTTTACCATTTGAAATCATGTGATCATACCTTGAAACTCATGAATTTAGAATAGCAATCAGCTGTGCCTCCCACGTTGGAGATTTTAAGCTTTAAGTTCAACACAGTAATTTGGTTCCTTTGAGAACACCATCACAGGAGACTCTATGAAACTGAAGTAACGCTGGGACGCTGCTGAATGTCAGAAGCCCTTGCCATTTCCCAATTCCTGCTATATGACAACATGCCCAAATTTGAGTGGAGCCTCCTTTGTAGGTGTTTTTTGTTTTGTTTTTGCTTCATTGTTTTGTGTGCGTGTGTAATTGTCTAGTTACACTCATGTCTATGTCCTAATGTGCTTTGTGGTCTCTCTGGTACTTTTTTGGCATGTATAGCATTCTATTGTGTGCATGTATCAACGTTTCTATAATTTGAATAAGTGATTGTCATGAAACCTTACAAAGTGATGGAAGAATATACTGTGAAATTTTCAGTCAATAATGTTGGCACTTAATAGTGACCTTTTCCCAGTCTCCCATTTCCCCTGAGTCTGATTGGAAAGTATTTATCTGAGCGTCATGAGAACTCTGATGCAGGGACACCTGACAGAGTCATTTCCTGCCCTTAAGGGACAGACTGTTTGTTGCTGTAAGACAGACTATATTCTCCCATTACAATATACTATTTGAATTCACAGATACCAGAAGTAGGCACAGAACTAATATTCTTAAATTAGAGAGAGATTCCCTAGGGAAACAGATTTAGCAGAATCCGCAGATCCCCACAGGAAACCAGCCTTGAAGCTCCAGCTGCACCTGCTCCTGGGTCTGAGTCCTGTGCTCTGTGGGTCCTGGGCGCCCCCTGGAGACCACTGTCCTCTGTGCAGGGAAAATTTGTGTATGGCCTCTCACTGATTTGCGCCCATTGGGTGTCTCTTGCACAGTAATACATGGACGTGTCCTCAGCTTTCAGGCTGTCCATTTGAAGATAGAGTGTGTTCTTGGAGTTGTCTCTGGAGATGGTACATTGACCCTTCCACCACTATTAATACCCGAGAACCCACTGCAGGCCCTTTCCTTGAGCCTGGCGGACCCAATTCATGCCATCCTTTTTGATGTTGAATCCAGAGGTTACACAGGAGATTTTCAGAGACCTCCCAGGCTTTCTCATATCGCCCCCAGACTCCACCAGCTGCACCTCACACTGACCACCTGCAAACAGACCCACATACAAACTAAATCACTCACCATCACACACACACACACACACACACACACACACACAGTACGGTACACCACAATTACCATGTGAAATAGCCAAAATGAAAGCCAGTGTTGCTGCAAAATTCATGATGTGTCCTCTGGACAAGCTCCTGTCACGAAATGGTAACAGCAGAGACCCGGAAACTGGAATGTCCTCTGAGATCTCAAACATCAGGGGCTGTGGCTGGTTTATCAGCAGGCAGAGAGCTGCATTTGCATCTTCCCTGATATTTAGAAGCGATTGTGTAGAGATTATGGGCAACTCTTCTCCCTCAGACTCAGAGAAACACAAGCATTCTCAGGAAAATAGAGCTCTTAAACAGGTTCTGTACCAAGTATTTCTTTGTTGCACATTATTAAATTTTTTAAGAAAGTAACTTTCAAGTTATAAGCTTTATATGGCAGACACAACAGCCTTTGCCATCTGAGAGGTCACAGTGCATCCCCTCTCGTTCCCCTCAACCGCTGGATAGGCATGATGACAGTGAGCAGCTCTATGATCCGTTTCTTATGTGGGGACATTATTAGATTCTTTTTCTCCTTTCACTGTCCATAAAATCTGTGGAATGGTGTCTCTTCTCTGATTTCTGATCTGGGAGATTCCAGCCGCCTTTCTTTTATCATGAGCATTAAAACTGGGTATTTATCACTTTAATTCGTCTTCTCTGTTTTTGTTTAATTGGGTTATTTGCTGTGCGCCTTCTGTGTTGTTAGGTGAGTTTTTAATATTTATTAGTTTCTACCCACCTACGCCTGCCCTGCTAACCTGAGTTTTCTCTCTGATTCTCTCCCACATGAGTGGACAGCTGTGCCCTCAGTGTGATTGAGCTCAGATGCAAGATAACTGATTTGTGGGTATTCTTCTGGAGTTCGAGTACCAGTTCCATAGGGATGGGAGGCTGTTTTCTGCTACTAGAATATATTGCTCACAACTACTCCAACCTCTTCTGCAGGTTTTGGCAGCTCCAGCTCTGGCATTCAGCAGTCACCAGAGATAGCAAAGTTTACGTTGAGAATCTGAGGGATTCATCAATCCTAGGCCCAAATCTTGGACAACTAGGAAGAGGGAAAATAATTACTGATGACAAGTAATGGAAACCTTATTATGTCAACCCATTTTGGGAATCTGGAAACTATCAGAAAGAAGTAACCACTTGGCAGAAGAATCTCCACAGGTAATTCATGACTACGGACAAGGTTTGTGGATCCTAGAGGACCCTGTCCATGACGTAATGTTTTCCACTAGGTTTGAGATTTTACCTGGAAATTGATGAGATGTTCTGCATTTTGGAAGCCCCAAGAATGAAGTAGAGACAATCCAATTCTTCTCAGAAACTGAGAAGAGAAAGTCTGACCCCCATCATCTTCTTTGTGATAACACCAATCCCAACCTCACTGTCATTAAGGTGATTTCGAATCTATAAGACAGAGTATATTTTCACATTGAAAAACACACTCAGCCAAACGAAGTGTGAAACAAGTTAGCGACACCACTCTAGCTGAGAAAAAAGACAGGAGCAGCATGAAAGTGAAAGGGTCTGCTTTACTTGAATCAGGCAAGAACTAAACCAGAACATTCCTGAAGGAAAGCTCCTGGGGAAAAAAAGGTGGGAGTGGTTTACAGATTTAGCCAAGGAAACAAACAAGTAACTGGGGTGTTCCAACATGCTGTGGCACCATCTCATATCCTAAGGGGAGGTTCCTTGGTCAAGCTGTGGAGTTTACATTGCCACACAAAGTTAAGCATGTTGGGGTATGGCCTCAAACAGAATGTCCAATGTTCTTAATTGTTCTTACACTGTAGTAAGATTCTCCTTAGTTATTATAATCACAACAAATATAATCTTGGAACAAAAATTAGTTATTGAAGATAACTTTTTCAATCCCTTGGTGTGTACTACATTTTGCTCAAATAAATAGTAAGTTTATTAATATTTATTGTTTGTTTTATTTCTTTTTTGGAACTTGATAGTGATTGGTAGACATCGATGGTCATGAAATGTACATATTACATTTACTTTTCTATTCTTCCTTTCAAAGACAAGCAAGAGCTTTCAGTAAATATCAAAGACTTTATTGAAGGAAGAAAACAATCTAGGAATGGACAATAATAATTGTAAAGAATCACAAGGTCCCACAATGAAAGACAATTTTCAGAGTTTAAATGCAGAAGGATCCTGCAACATAAAAGAAATTTTCAATCCTTTGAGCTTTATTTCACTTGGTTCAAACAGACAAGGCAATATCAAGGCCACTTATAAAGACTGAGTCATGTAACACTTTTTTTGTTTTGCTTTGACTTGAGCTATTGGGAGAGAGAGTGAATTCTCTTCCTGGCAGCTTGTTGTGAGAGGAGCTGGAAGGAAGGCGGGTGTCTGGAGTCTTCATGAAGTATGCTGACTTTTCAAAGTCAGTTCAAAATAAACAGTAATCATAAACAACAACAAAATTGGAATCTGGCCAGCATCGTTTGGTCTTCTTTACATTGAATCCTAATACATAATGACCTCTGCAATCCTTGATCATCATCAGCAAGTGTTTCAAGTCCTCACTTTCAGCAAGCAAGATTGTGTTATCTTCATATCACAGGTTGTTCATAAGCCATAAGTCATAAGCCTTTTTCCAGGCCTGATGCCATATTCTTCTTCATACCAGTAACTAACTGGTATCAGGTCTGGGATCCATGAGCAGTTTGTTAATGCCACAGCACCACTGCTCCCCCAGGAAGTTTCTATAAAGCTGTTTCTTGAATCAAGTTGAATGCAGGCAACTGAATCAAGTTAGAAAGCAAGCAAAGATCATGGCTACTTCTTAGGAAGAAATTCTAGTAACATTGGGAATGGCCTTAATGAGGAAAAGGCCAGGACATTTGAGCTGATTTTTTTTTCCTATATGACAACGCACCTGCTCAATCTTCAAGAGCATCAAGGGCTGAACTCTGAGAATTTCATGAAGAAACCTTACGTCATATGCTGTATAGTGCTGCGGTTAATCAGAAGTTACACAGTGGGCCACTCCAGAGAAACTCTTACTGGTATGATACATCAGTGCTCCCATGTGGGGAGATGTCGCCCTGTCGTGCCAGTGGCCTGTGTTATTGGTTTCACGAACTGGGAGACAGCAGACACTCTGTTCTCTGGTGCTGAGTTGAGAGATGCTCTGAGACTCCTGCTCTGCAGCTGCATCAGGCTGAGGGTTTCTGCCCCTCTCAGGAAGGAGTTTCTCTCACTGTGTCTCTTGCACAGTAATACATGGCCGTGTCTGAGTCCTTCAGGCTGCTCCACTGCAGGTACATGGTGCTGATGGAGTTTTCTGTGGAGATGGTGACTTTTCCTTGGAAGGATGGGTTGTACCTGATATCAGCATCACTAGGATAAATTATCCCTATCCATTCCAAGCCCTTTCCAGGTGTCTGCTTAATTCAGCCAATCCAGTTTCTATTAAAGCTGTACCCAGATGTCTTACAGGAGATCCTCAAAGACTCCCCAGGTCTCTTCACCTCTGTCCCAGACTGCACCAGCTGCACCTGAGCACAGACACTTGTGGAGATAGGATTGAGAGATGAGAGACTCCCTCTGCACACACATCCTCCATTCATCTCAAACCTGTGGTGATCCTGACCTGGGAGAAGAGCAATGAGGAGATCTAGGGTGGAAGACCCCATCTTGCAAGGAGGATGCAAAGGAATCACACTGAGTTCACCAGCTGGGTGATGAGAAACCTTCCCCTGTGGAGGTGGCCTGTGGGTCTAAAATGGATGTCTTCCACTTTGCATATTTCTGCCCTGCCCTACGTGTCAGACTCCTCCAGCCCTATAACCCTGGATACCCAGGTCTTGGGACTCCTGGGAGGGACAGAACTTAATCCTAGTAACATCCTGCAACACACACATGCAGAGAGAGAGAGAGAGAGAGAGAGAGAGCGGGGGCGGGGAGACAAGACTGGCACTAGCACTAGAACCTCACACACAGAGAGCTTTGAACTGTGACTCCACTTAGTGCATCTCTCATTCACACTCAGGCGAGAGTGGTTTCAAACCCAGTGTGAATCTGCAGCCCAAGGAGCCTGGGTCCCTCCTTACTGTCTGTGGGGAATGATGTCCATGATGGAAGGTACCTCTGTCTCCTTAGTGAAGACTTTGAAGAATCTCATCAACTGAATGACCCCTTCTAAATAGACTCTCAATAGACTCTCAGGTGTGTCCTAGCGCCCAGGTCTCTCCTGTACTTCCTGCTGCCTGAGAAGAGGAAACAAATCTCAGGGAATGTCAGCTTTACTCGGAGTGTCAGACAAATCTGTGCAGATTAAAGTCAAAGATGAGTGTGTCACTCTGAATACTCATGGTCAATCTGGCCCTTGTCACCGTCTCTCTGACAGGGTAGCTGTTTGTTAGAGAAGTTAAAAATCCAACATGGAGAATATCTCACCTTCATCAGTTTCACAATCTCATAAATTTCATAATCTGTCTAAACATTTCTCTGACCTACTGTGATCTAAACTAAAGAAAACCATCAGTTTGTTAACTTTTCTCTCTCTCAGGAGGAGGCCTTGGGGCTCAGGGACACAAGACCCGCTGAGATAACGGCGCACAAAGACAATGTCCTACATCTGGGCTTTGAGAGTAGTGACTGGGGACTTTAAACCACACTAGGTGCAGCTAATTGTTTCACCCTTTCCAGAGTGATGATCCTTGAAGACACAACGAAACCATTCGTCCAATGTTGTAATGAATCATGGATAGGAGTCTCCTGATCTCTATGACCAGAAGAAATAGGTGGTGCCTTGCTATCAGTACCCACTTCTTTGGAAAAGATAGCGTTAGAAGGTCTTGGGTAGAGTGGGACAAAAAGTGAAACAATACACACACACACAAAAGAATAATACAAAGACTAGGCTTCCTTGTTGGGTCGATTTGTGGAAGTCCTGAGACCATGGCTTCCAGCATCGCTTCAGGTGTGGGACTGAACTCACCCCTTGGAAAAACTTCCAGTCAAATAATTGACAAGCCTACCTGGGAGCAATAATCCTGGGTAGATACAATTACCTTAAAATAATCTAAGTTCTGTGATTAAAAGGGCAACATTTATCCAGGGGAACATTCAGAATATTTGGAAAGCAAAGGTAATTGTAACAGGAGTTTGTGTGTATTACAGTCAATGAAATGAAACAAGAGTGTATGAATAGTTGAATGAGCATTAATCTTGGTAAATCTTCCCACAATCCACAAGCAAGTGTAAAGATAAAAATAAAAAATAATATTAAAACGTTTCCCTTCAGTTCTCCTCTGATGGGGAGAAAGCACCTCAGGTTTGTGCACTCGGGGTCTCCCAAGAAAAGAGCAAGGACCCAGAGAAGATGTCCTAATTCCATGCTTCATTCTCCTCCCTCTGTTCTCTGGAGTTGACGGTTATGCTAAAAACATCTAAATCTTGGTTCTCAGAGACAGGAAGAGGAATAAAAACCATGACACAGGGGAAAATTGAATAGGGAGGCCCCAAATTCAGGAAGGAAACCTGTATCTTGCTCCCCATGCACTGAGTCTTGAACTGGGTCATGTGCTGTTTGTCCCGAGACCCTATGCAATACATCCCAACCTTCCCTTCGTGGTGCTTACACTCTGGTCTCACATAGCTTCCCTGACCTACTTTTATCTGCATCACCACACACATCAAATAACTGATATGTTCCTGTTGTGGGGACCCAGGTACTTGAGACAATCTCTTGAAGAGTGAGTCATTGTTTTATAACATCCTTCCTCCTTATGACACACTGCATGTAGTAGTTTGTGCATTTAGTCTTCAATTTATCTCAGTATAGACAAGAGTGTTCTGTGAACACCATCTGTCTGGACTCAGCCCAAACCCCTGAACCTGAATGCACAATGACACTGGTGTCTGTTGAACGAGTTTCTCTTTCTCTCTGTCATCCATCTACACATATTCCTATCTCTGCTATCTTTCTATCTATTTATCTATCTATCTATCATAAATCTATTAATTGGTCCATCAATCTGCTGAACTATTGATTTAGCTGTCAATTTTCTCTATATAGCCTGTCCATATCTTGTATCTCTCATCTATCTGTATTTCTATTAAATATCTATGTGTTTCTATTCGTTTCATGCTTCACTTTATTTCTGAAATAAATCCCAGCCTAACGGGAGCAATATGTTTTGTTTTTGGTTGAGTATGCTATATATTGGTCATTGATTCTAGTTTTCTAGACCCATTTATTTGTTTGTTTACTTATTAA
This sequence comes from Tenrec ecaudatus, assembly GCF_050624435.1. Classification (NCBI taxonomy): domain Eukaryota; kingdom Metazoa; phylum Chordata; class Mammalia; order Afrosoricida; family Tenrecidae; genus Tenrec; species Tenrec ecaudatus. Next base: position 21,049 of record NW_027458870.1, read on the forward strand.
ATTCTTGTTGTTCTCATGACTTAAATTCTTGATGTCCTCATGGCTTTTTATTTAAATGTTAAGACCAAAATTGAAAATATTGAATTGAATTACTCCACTATTTGGTGGAGTTCGGCAATTATTTATTTGTTGTAATTAAAATATTAGCCAGAATTTGTATGGTGTATTTTGAAGGAATAATGTTATATTCTCACCACCTGTCTGTTAGTTCATCATACTGTGGTGGCTTGTGTGTTGCTGTGATGCTGGAAGATATGTCACTGTTATATCAAATGCCAGCAGGATCACCCAAAATGAACAGATTTCATCAAAGCTTCCAGACTAAGACTAGACAATGCAGAAGGACCCCACTACCTTCTTCAGTGGAAGAAGCTTTGAAAATCTTATGCATACTTTTGAAGCATTGTTAAATACTGACAGCATAAGAAAAGGAATTAGGAAATTGTTGAAACTACTGTTAGAGGATGGACCCCTCATGTTCGAGGGCACTCAAAATGTGACTGAAGTAGAGCTGGTTTCTTGGAGGGGATTCAGCCATGAGGATGTAATTTGGGTAAAGGCTTTGGGAGTGGAGCTGTCAGGATCTTCCTTTGCTGCTGGGGCATGACTCAAGGTAAAGAGAAAGAGCCGCAAAAGTCTTCTAATGATCAAAATTGATAATTTGCATACTATAAATTTAGGAAGATTGGAAGGGGCAAAAGATGAAATGGGATACTTAGTTGGTATTCTAGGCATTAGTGAGCTTAAAAGGACTTAAATGGTATTGCAAGTTGATCAGGAAACCATAAGATTTACTACGCAAAGAACAACACAATGAAGAGAAGGAGATGGCATTCATTGGCAGGAAGGATCTTGCTAAACACATCATGAAATACAGTACTGTTTGTGATAAGATCATGTCCGCCTTCAAGGAAATCCAACCAATTCAACTATTATCAAACAGTACTTGAAATATGCATTTGCTGTAAACACTAATATACAAATAAGTGAGGTATAACACTAAGAAATAAAAATTATATTTTATCTGCTCCTTCCCACTTTCTGCCGTTGAGATTTCAATTCCATTATTATACATCGTACCTGCAATAGTCTGATTTTAAATATTTCTTATACAATAATCTTGCATTCCTTTGTCATAAAAAAATAGATAAATTCCTTGGGGGAAACAGTGCGATGGAGAAGCATCCCCAGATCACAAGAAGAAACCAGCCCTGAAACCATGCATGGGCACCTGCCCCTGGGGTGTGACCTGTGATATGTGGGTTCTGAATCCCCCCTGCAGCCCAGGTCTCTCCCAGCAGGAAGTTTGTGTCTGGGATCACACTGACTCCCTCTTCCTCTTTTCTCACTGGGTACTAGATGGTCTTGGCTTCCATTTTCTCACCTTCTCTCTGCCAATAAACTGTGTTTTTTTCATTGTGTCTGGAGGTGGTAATTCGAACCTTCATGGAGTCGGCATAGTTGTCAGTACCGAGATGTAAGTGTTTACACAGAGAGATAAGGAAAGGCTACATACCAAGGTATTTTTAACCTCCCCCCTTGAGGGGCTGATTTAATTTCACGGTATTATAATGATAATTTCACAGAAAGTAATTGTCTTTGTTTCTCATCTCTAAGTTCATAGGAGGTAAATAAAGAGAAGATTCAACTAAATATTCTGAGTCACTGCCTCAGCGAGTACAGCTGCCCTGCCCTCAGGTGTCCTGACGCTCTCGGGATGTGGATTTCTACAGCGTGTGTCTCACACAGGAAGAGGTGGCAGTGTCCTCGAGTTCAGGCTGCCAGTCTGTAGATAAACTGTGCTGAATGACGCATCCCAGGAGATGTCTTCCTGCCTTGTGTGAAGCCCGGAGCGTATGTTGACTTCCCAGCGTGGGTACTGATCCAGTCCTTCCACTAAAGGCCTTTTCCTGGTACTTGTCACACCCAATTCGTACCATAGCTGGAGAAGGTGTATCCGGAAGTCCTGTAGGACACCTTCACCTACTCTCCTGGCTTCTGCACCTCTGCCTCAGATTGCACTAACTGCATCTGGGCATAACACCTGTGAGGAGGTAAACCAGAAGGTGAGGGCTCTGGAGCTGCCACAGTGTTTTCTCCAGCCTCATCTCTGTCTTATCTTACCCAGGATGACTGCCAATAGGAAAATAAAGCTCCATAGTCACTCCTTGATGAGTGCACTTCGGTATCAGTGGTTCAAGAGCACCCTATATGGCAATGTCCTTGCTTATTGCTGTATCGGGGTGATGGTTTCAGCTTTCAACTCTATAGGGCACTTATACATGCTCATAATTCACATTCATGAATGCAGTTCTGGTCTACATCAGGTATAAATAAGAGATAACCTCGAGAACTTGACAGAGCCACACACCAGGATAGCTCCGCTGCTCATCTCAAATGTGGTCTGGAATCCTGATGGCTAGTGGTGGGTGTATCTCATGATGTGGGTTGACAGCTGGTCATGACGGGTACAGATGTATCCATTTATACACGAACCCTATAATTTCTCTCACTTCATAGATGAGATCTGACACAATCAGCTTCTCATGGAATAATACAGATCATTCAAGGGGGCCATTCCTCTGTGTCTGTGATGAGGTATAGTGATTTTTCACTGATTCACTGTGGTGGGTGTGGGGTAAGTCTTACTCATTTTACTGTATCATCCTCAATATTACTATACATGTAATGAGTGTGTTTTCATAAATAGTCAGCTATATCTTCCATGAACTTCTATTTTTTTACTCATTTAAAATAATGTGTACCAAAATGTTATTTTAATAGGCATAAAATTTTCTTATTTCCTCTCCTCACATAAAAACCAGCCTACAAGTGGAGAGAGGAAGATGGCCGACAGGGACACCCGCATACTCTGAGAGCTCCTCCAAACAAAGCGGGATTGGCGACCAGGTAGCTGAATAGTAAGAGTCTGGTGAGTGAAATATCCCCCTGGGACAGCACCCCAGTCCTAGCAGGGGTCTAGGTGAAAGAGGACCTGACTCGTGGGACGTCTCTGGCCACTAAGCTGCCGTGAGCTCACTGGCGACCGGCTTAGGGTCCATCCCCAAACCGGACGCCAGCCCAGAGCCGCTTGCCTGCCCTGCCTACTCCAGCGGCCCACTCCCCACTCCCCACTGGCGGATCTCCACTGGGAGAGAAGCTTTCCTCTCCCACAGTTCCCCTATCCCCGCAGGGCAGCGATCTGCCCTCGGGCCCACGTCCCTCCCTCCATTCATCCAAGCTCAGGGGAGCGGACCCGCGGGTTGTCTGGCGACCCCCACGGGGGACCATCCACCCGCACCGCTGCCGCAGACGTCTCCACCTGCCCTCCGTGCGCCGGCCTCCCACCCCCGCCCGCCCCCACCAGCCCCTGGCAGCCTAGCGCCAGCTCCACTCCTGGCGGGGACCCTGCGCTGAGCACCTCCCGCCAACAGGAGCCATAGCCCAACCCGCGCCTGTCCCGGACCCTGAGCTTCCGCGGAGCGCCGCGCCCCGCGCTGCTGAGTCTGCCCACCAAGGGCCCCTCCATGCGCAAGGCACAAGAGTAGGTGCCCTCCCCAGGGTGCTGCGGGGACCCCGGCGGCCGCGACTCTGAGCCTGAGCAGAGGAAGGGTGCCATTGCCCCCTGCGGTTTCGCGCCAAGCCTCCTTTGCCGGCGCCATTACCCCCTGTGGTTTCGCGCCAAAAGGGCGGAGAGCGAACACCATTGTTCCCTGCAGTGTCCCGCAGCTGCCTGCGCAGCTATCCAAGGGGCCTCCCCGCGCCCGCTCACAGCCCGGGCAGATCAAACACTCCACCTGCAGTGGAGCCTGGGTCTCGGCTTTGCAGTCCCTGAGGAGCCGTCAGTGAGCTCCAGCCAGCTCTCACCACCTGGGGCCCTGTTGGGTCCCCAGTGCCAGCCCTAAGCCTGCCGCAGCCCGCCCCAGCCACCCCAGGAGACGGCACAGTGGCCTGAGCCTCCACACAATAAGGTTACTCCTGTCTCCCAGAAGCATGGGGCCTATTAAAGGATCAAGGAAAAATCAACAGACCACATCACTCCCAACAAAAAAATCAGAAAAACGAGGCACTTTAACATACCTAACGTCACTCATAGAAAAAACAGATATAGATCAGCCACAAAAGGAAATCTTCAGAACTCTGCTTGCAGTAATACAGGAGCTAAGAGAAGCAAACCAAAATAAGGATGCAACGATAGAAGGGATGAAATGCACAATTGAGGGGATGAAGTCCACAATAGAGGGGATGAATACTATCCACCAAAAGGAACTGCAGAAACTAACAGAGGAGGTAGCAGAGGCCACACAAAAGGTCACAGAAGCTATATCTAGGCTTGAGGAGGCTGAGAACCGTATCAGTGAACTCGAGGACGCTCAAACCAAACGAAGCAAGAGAGAAAAACAATCAGATAGGAAAATTAAAGAAACAGAAGACAGCCTGAGATCAATGACAGATGCTATGAAGAGGAATAATATTCGAATAATCGGTCTACCGGAACACAACATAACACACAAATCGACCGCCAAGATAGCAAAGGAATTCCTGGAAGAAAATTTCCCCAACCTAACAAAGGAGAATCCGACTCTCATACAGGAAGCAGAGAGGACGCCGGCTAAGCTAAACACCAAGAAGAACACGCCAAGGCATATAATTGTAAAATTATCCAACTTAGAGGAAAAAGAGAAAATTCTACGAGCATCAAGAGAAAGGAAGACAGTCACATACAAAGGAGCGCAGGTAAGGTTATGCTCAGACTTATCAGCTGAAACCATGAAGAGGAGGAGAGAATGGAGCAGCATCTTCCAAAAACTGAAAGATGAAAATGCCTCCCCCAGAATCCTATACCCTGCCAAGTTATCCATTAAGATAGAGGGTAAGATAAGGGTCTTCCAGGACAAGGAAGAACTCAAAAAATATACTGCAAGTCACCCGACCCTGCAGAACATACTGGCTGACTCACTATGGCCAGAAGATCAAGCTCCAACTAGAACCACCAGGAGACCACCATATAGCCCATCTCCATCTAGAAGCCAACATGCCAGCAACACGTACCAGGACAACACGGTCTCGGATGGAAAAGAGGACAGGATAGAAACCCTCCACTCAAACGCAGTACACTGATATGAAGGAAGATAGGCAAAGACCCAAAACACAAAACAGAATATGGCAACCATGAAGCCAGAGATTGTAATAATCACTTTGAATACAAATGGGCTCAATTCATATGTTAAAAGAAAGAGGCTGGAGGATTGGATTAGAAAACATAACCCATCAATCTGCTGCCTGCAAGAGACACACCTTAAGCAAGCAGACAAGCATATGCTGAGAATAAAGGGCTGGCAGAAAGTTTACCAAGCAAATGGTAACTCCAAGAAGGCAGGAGTGGCTATCTGAATCTCCGACAAAATGGATCTCAAGATCCAAACCATAAAAAGAGACAAAGAGGGACATTACATAATGCTCAAAGGCTCAGTAAACCAGGAAGCAATAAGCATACTGAATATTTACGCACCTAATAATGGTGCGGCAAATTTCGTCAAACAAACTATTAAAAAAATGACAGAAGAAATCACGGAAACAACAATAATAGTGGGGGACTTCAACACTCCACTATCAGAGAAAGACAGGTCACAGGGAAAGAAGCTCAGCAAAGAGGCCAGAGAGCTAAACAATGTAATTAGGCAACAGGGCCTGATAGACATCTATAGAGCCTTTCATCCAAAAGCAAAAGGTTTCACATTCTTCTCCAATCCACACGGATCTTTCTCAAGAATAGATCACATGCTGGGGCACAAGGCCAGCCTGAGTGAATTCAAACACATAGATTTTATCCAGACGTCTTTCTCAGACCACCATGCCATAAAGCTGGAGATTAATAGAAGGGCACCCAGAAAAACAAGGGCCACCAATTGGAGAATAAACAACGATCTCCTGCGACATGAATGGGTTAAGGTCCAGATCAGAGAGGATATCAGGAAATTTCTAGAAACTAATGAGAACGAGCATACAACATATCAAAACTTATGGGACACTGCAAAGGCAGTTATCAGAGGTAGCTTGATATCACTGAATGCATACATGAAAAAAGAAGAAAGGCGTATGACAGATATGTTAACACAAAACCTCCAACAACTAGAACAGAGTCAAAAGAACTACCCCTCCAATAGCAAGAGAAAAGAAATAATAAAAATCAGGGCGGAGTTAAACCAGTGGGAAGACAAAAGAACAATGCAAAGGATTAACGCAACTAGAAGCTGGTTTTATGAACGAATTAATAAAATTGACACTCCCCTGGCAAAGCTTACCAAAGATAGAAAGGAACAATCATCAATAGCCAGGATGAGGGATGAATCGGGGGCAATAACAACAGACCCCAATGAGATAAAAAGGATAATCACAAAGTACTATGAAGGTTTGTATTCTAATGAATTCAGAAACCTGGAAGACATGGATAAATATTTAGAAAAATAATCTATCCCTAGATTATCTGAGACAGAGATCAAGAACCTCAACAAACCCATAGCGAAGGAAGAAATAGAGAGTGTCATCAAAAACCTACCAAGGAAAAAGGCCCCAGGGCCAGATGGCTACACAGCAGAATTTTACCAAACATTCAGGGAAGAGCTGACACCGATCCTCCACAAAGTATTCCATAACATAGAAAAGAACGGCAACCTCCCAAACTCATTTTACGAAGCCAGCATTACTTTGATACCCAAACAGGGAAAAGACCACACAAGTGTAGAGAATTATAGACCAATATCTCTAATGAACATAGATGCAAAAATCCTTAACAAAATATTGGCCAATAGAATACAAAGGAACATCAAACATATCATTCACCACGACCAAGTAGGATTCATCCCAGCGATGCAGGGATGGTTTAACATCCGAAAATCCATCAATATCATACACCACATCGAGAAGAAAAAGGATAAAAACCATATGATAATATCCATAGATGCAGAAAAAGCATTTGACAACATCCAGCATCCATTCCTAATCAAAACACTCATGAAGATAGGATTGGAAGGTAAGTTCCTCAAGCTCATACAAGCTATCTATGAAAGACCAACAGCCAACATCATAGTCAATGGAGAAAAGACAAGAACAATACCACTGAAAAAGGGTACAAGACAAGGATGCCCCCTGTCCCCTCTTCTATTCAATATCGTTTTGGAGGTTCTGGCTAACAACATAAGACAGCGGAAGGATATCAAAGGGATCCAGTTGGGAGAGGAGGAGGTGAAACTATCGTTATTTGCAGATGACATGATCCTATACATTGAAGACCCCCAAAACTCCACAGTTGGAATACTTACAGCAATAGAGGAATACGGAAGAGTAGCAGGATACAAGATCAATAAACAGAAGTCGGTAGGGTTTCTATACACATCGGACAGGGCCATGGAAGAGGCGATTAAGAGGGAAGTACCCTTCACAGTAGCCAAGAACAAACTGAAATACCTAGGAATATACTTAACAAAAAATACTAAAGACCTATATAAGCATAATTATAAAACCCTATTACAGGAAACCAAAAGTAACCTTCACAAATGGATGAAGCTCCCCTGCTCATGGTTAGGTAGGCTGAACATAGTAAAGATGACAGTTCTTCCTAAAGCACTCTACAAGTTCAATGCTATACCAATCCAATTACCATCAACCTTCTTCAAAGAATTGGAAAAACTGACCACCAACTTCATATGGAGAGGGAAGAAACCCAGAATTAGCAGAGAACTCCTCAAGAAGAAGGACACAATTGGAGGACTCGCCCTACCTGATTTTAATGCCTACTACACAGTTACAGTGGTCAAAACAGCATGGTACTGGCACAATGATAGACACTCAGACCAGTGGAAAAGAATAGAAAACCCAGGAGTAAAATCATCAGCATATAGACAACTGATCTTCGACAAGGGTCCCAAAAACGTCAAGTGGGAAGCAGATGCCCTCTTTAATAAGTGGTGCTGGAAACAATGGATATCCACATGTATAAAGTTGAAACAAGACGTCTACCTCACCCCATGCACAAGAATACACTCAAGGTGGATCACAGATCTAGAAGTCAAACCCCAAACCATCAGGACCATTAAGGAGGGAATCGGGACTAATCTCAGAGCACTGGCCCAGGGAGCACATAGGCTCACTGCAACAGGGAAGGGGACACACACAGGTGATCTGGAAATCGACAAATGGGATCTAATAAGAATAAAACACCTGTGCACCTCGAAAGACTTTGCCAAGAGGGTGACAAAGCAACCCACAGACTGGGAGAAGATTTTTAGTAATGACACGTCAGACAAAGGGCTCATTATTAAAATCTACAACACCATCATGACCTGCAAAAAGAGGAAAACAGTTAACCCCCTAAGGAAGTGGGCAAAAGAAATGAGAAGAACTTTCACTAGAGAGGAGATCAATATGGCCAATAAATATATGAGAAAGTGCTCGAAGTCCCTTGCCATAAGAGAAATGCAAATCAAAACAACCATGAGATACCACCTAACACCCCTGAGGCTAGCCCAGATCAGTAAATCAGAGAGCAACAAGTGTTGGAGGGGCTGTGGTGAAATAGGAACCCTCCTCCACTGCTGGTGGTCGTGCAGATTTGTACAGACACTGTGGAAAGCAATCTGGCGATACCTAAAGAAAATGGAAATTGATCTACCTTATGACCCAGCCATCCCTCTACTGGGCCTATACCCGGTTGAAGCAGCAAATAAAACACGACCAGTCATATGCGCTCCAATGTTTATTGCGGCACAATTCACAATAGTAAAGACTTGGAAACAGCCTAAGTTTCCATCGATAGACGAGTGGATTAGCAAACTTTGGCACATACACACAATGGAGTATTATGCAGCACTAAAAAGCACCAATGAGCACATGAAACACGTTATTTCATGGGAAGAGCTGGAAGGAATTATGCTAAGCGAGGTAAGCCAGTCCCAAAGGGACAGGTACAACATGAGTCCTCTGAGGTAAGTACAATCAGCATGACAGAAATGGGGCATTAATCCACCCAAAGGGAGGGTATGGTTAATATCTCCACAGGGAAAGTGGGACCAGACTTCAACCCAGTGTCGCAAGGTGTGAATGCAATATCCCGGCGTGGAGGACGGAACCGGTGGAGAGGTCTGGGAGGCAGGCCCCAGCACCATAAATTAAGTGGATTCCTGCCCCTCCCCCGAAAAGAACTTGTTCCAAAGGACGACATTGACCCTGCAGCTATGGGAGATGGACATATTTGATCAGAGCACACGGGAGCAGATGAAGGGGCAGGAGGAGAGAGTGGAGCACAGCCTGGCCCACCAGGCCGTGATGATGATGTTCCTGAGCAGAGCAGCCAGTCCACAGAGAGAACAACATGGCTGGCCCTACTATGAGACATGATGCCCCTCAGTGACTAAGGGCGATACAGGGGACAGCACCGGAGACACAGTGTGGGAATTGCACCTGACCTGATCCCACCACACCGAGGCAATGCACTGGGGGAGTGCAGCGGAACAGCAAGGGAATGGAGTGGCAAGGTCCCCAGGGAATGCTGAAAGTGGACTTTGGGGCCAGGGCGTGGTGCCCCAACAGACTGGACTGGAAAATGCTCCTAAGGGCCAGCAAAGATCCCTGAACTAACTACAAGCTTTTCTCTTGTGAACTGTTTTGTTCTGTTCTTTTTCAGTGGTTTGTTTTGGTTGTTTTGTTGTCTGGTTGTATACTGTTGCTTTGTGTTCCTCTGTCTAGTTTTCGTGCATGTTAGTGACTCCACATGTCTGTCTGAATAGGACAGGCTGGATGAACTATCTGGATGAAAAACAACGGGACCGACAGTTCCGGCGGGACTTGGGGTGGGGGGTAGGGGGGGGCTAAGGAAGTGGTGTTAACAAACCCAGGGACAAGGGAAAAACATGGGATCCCAAAGGGTAGAGAAGGGGGAGTGGCAGGCCTGGTGGGAAATGATCAAGGGTAAGGTTGCTTAGAGAAGAGGTATACTCTAGCCCAGGTGGCAATGAAGCATGGTAGTAGGGCAGGAGGAAGGTCAAGGGAGATGGAGGAAAGAGCTAGGAGTCAAAGGGCATTCATGGAGGTCTAGACAAAGACATGTACATGCAAATATATATAGGAGGTTGGGGAAATAGATCTTTGTGTCTATATTTATAGGTCAAGTATTAAGGTGGCGGAAGGACCTTGGGCCTCTACTCAAACACTCCCTCTATGCATGAATACCTTCTTTTATTAATTTGGAACTCTATGATGCTCACTCTCCCGACACAACAGCTGGAGCCAAAATGGGTGAACAAGTAAATGTGGTGAAGAAAGCTGATGGTGCCCGGCTATCAAAAGAGATAGTGACTGGGGTCTTAAAGGCTTGAAGATAAACAAGCGGCCATCTAGCTCAGAAGCAACAAAGTCCACATGGAAGAACACACCAGCCTGTGTGATCGAGTGGTCCCAAAGGGATCAGTTACCAGGCATCAAAGAACAAAAAATCATATCATTGACTGCACACCTCCATGATAGGATCGCTGAAGACAAATGGGTGCACAAGCAAATGTGGTGAAGAAAGCTGATGGTGCCCAGCTATCAAAAGAGATAGTGTCTGGGGTCTTAAAGGCTTGAAGGTGAACAAGCGGCCATCTCGCTCAGAAACAAATAAGCCCACATGGAAGAAGCACACCAGCCAGTGCGATCACGAGGTGCCCAAGGGACCAGATATAAGGCATCATGCAAAAAAAAAAAAAAGATATAAGTGTGTGTATGTATGTGTATTTATGTGTATATGTATATATGTATGTGTATATATATATTATATTAAATGAAGGGGGAAGTGCAGAGTGGAGACCCAAGGCCCAAGTGTCGGCCAATGGAGATCCCCTCATAGAGGGGCTTAGGAGAGGAGATGGGTTAATTAGGGTGTGAGGTAGTATCGATGAAGAACACAGCTTTCCCCCAGATCCTGGATGCTTCCTCCCCCCAACTACCATGATCCGAATTCTACCTTGCAGGGCTGGATAGGACAGAGGCTGTGCACTGGTACATATGAGGGTTGGAGATACAGGGAATCCAGGGTGGATGATACCTCCAGGACCAAGGGCGTGAGGGACGATGCTGGGAGAGTGGAGGGTGAGTGGGTTGGAAAGGGGGAACTGATTACAAGGAGCCACATGTGACCTCTTCCCTGGGAGAGGGACAGCAGAGAAGGGGGGAAGGGAGACCCCGAATAGGGCAAGATATGACAAAATAACGAGGTATAAATTACCAAGGGCATATGAGGGGGGGGGAAAAGGGAGGGAGGGGGGAAAAAAAAGAGGACCTGATGCAAGGGGCTTAAGTGAAGAGCAAATGCCTTGAGAATGATTGGGACAGGGAATGTATGGGTGTGCTTTATACAATTGATGTATGTATATGTATGGATTGTGGTAAGAGTTGTTGGAGTCCCTAATAAAATGTAAAAGAAGAAAAGAGGAGAAAAAAATGATTAGGGCAAAGACTGTACAGATGTGCTTTATACAATTGATGTATGTATATGTATGAACTGTGAAAAGAATTGTACCAGCCCCAATAAATTGTTAAAAACAAAAACAAAAAAACAGCCTACAAAATATTTTATAAGAAAAATTGAAAAGCAATCAATTAAATAATATAAAATATGTAAAGTATTCAGAAAACATACAAAACCAAGCAATACATTCTTTAAAATATAACGAAATATTATTTTATCATGATAAGTCTGATAGAACTCCCCAAATAAATTTAATAATTTTGCAAGATGTATTAAAGACAGATTAACAAGATTAACATAAGTTGTAAATTTTAATGTAAAAATGATATCAGTGTTGTGAAAAAGATTAGTGAGAGCCCATAAGATTAGGACATATCTCTCCAAACTCAGATATTTTTCTAGTATACAGTACCTATTTTCTGGGGCGGAGGGTGTGGGAATCCTTCCTTGCTGAATAGTCCTAAAACAATTCAAGTGCTCAGGGCTTGAGGAAACTTAGTAACCATTGGATACACTTCATTTCAAGGCCAGGGAACTGGTTTCTCAGGTTTCAGCTTGAAGAACCTAGGGACTGAGAATAGGGTTGATCAAATGTAGATCAGTTTCCCAGTTCTGGGTGATGAAACATCCTATACTATCAGTCCATCCATCCCTCTATAATGTGTAGTCACGTGGAGATGACCACAACTTTCTGCCCACGTACAAACTCTAGGCCTTCTCTGGATACCTGCCCCTCCATTTCTACTCTGGACCCCTGCTCTGTCTCTCTTGGACTGTCTCCTCCTCTCTGAGTCAGGCACCTGCTTCTTATTTTGCAACATGAGCCGTGGGTGCACTGATGCTAGGAGTCCGTGCATGCACCATCAGAGAACTGAGGTGAATTGGCATATCAAATGCCATCTGAAATCTAGAGGAGGTCTATTCAGATGGGAACAACTGTGTTCTGCTTACCTGAATCAGAAGCTACTAAACACATGTTTTTGATAAAACAAAAACATAAATTAAAATTTTATAAATTGCTAGAGAGAGTACTGTTTACTGAGACAGTGAGAAAGTTCTGGGGCCAGTCATTAGTGGAGCCCCGAACTTTGTGAGCTTTGAGTATAAAACCCCTCCAGATTTTCAAGTGAACATTCAAAATAAGCCCTGTGTTTCAGACACTGGAGGGAGAGACTTTTATCAACTCAAAAGATTTCTCACCAGAGAAAGGTCAAATCCATTGACTTTTCATAGCTGGAGGTAAAATATTTCCCCTATCAACCAGACACCCCTTATCCTACCCATGAGACCTACGTGCGAAGGTATCGTGAACAGATATTAAAAGTTCAAACATAAAGGAGATTTTGCAATGAAGGAAAGGAGCATGGACAGGCCAAACTATAAACTACACCACAGGCATGAAGGTCAGAGCCTTACTGCCCAGGTGATATAAAAGGTTCAGACTCAATCAGAAGAACACACAGAAACTCCCTGTTCTCCCACTTCATCACCATGTAGATTCCCAGCATAACAATCCTGCATTACAATTTAGAATGGGAAGAATCTGCTCCCCTGAGGAGAAAAAACAAAACAAAACAAAGCAAATGACATATAGCAAACACTTCTATGGTCTAACTCTTCCAGGTTATCATGAATCCCCATAAAACGTAGTTCTGAGAACAGGGTGAAAAATGTTCATACCTCGAGGAAACACTAAGATAAATTGTCATTTATCTGAGTACATCCATCTCATTTGTAGACTGATTTTCTGTGTTGCCATATCTCAAATTTAATTCATTATTCGTATTGAAGGTTTTCAAATTTTATTTTATGTTGAAAACTGAACTGAGTATTTTTTCAATCTCTGAACCTATTAATATTCTTTGTTAAATCGCTGTAGCTTGTCCAGTAGAAGTGCGCAGGACACATGGGTCTGGAAATGGAGTGCTGTTTGAAACAGAGTCCTTCTTCCTAGAAGAGGAGACCGTGGGACAAAATTATCTGCAGAGCACATTGAAATCTGCAAACTAAGAGTGAGGAGACGACCATGATGGATGCATGGATTGTGATAAGAGTTGTACGAGCCCCCAATAAATTGATTTTTTAAAAAGAAGAAAAGAAATGTCTAGGAAATAGTGATGATGACATACGTACAAATTATCTTGATACAATTGATGAGTGGGTACAAGAACTATAAGAACCTTCAAAATGTTTTGTTTTCTTCAAATAGTGAGGACACTTAAGAGATGATCACATTCTAATAGAGAGTAAGTGAAGTGTAGCAATGAATACAGAAAACAGAAATGACAATTAATTAATTTCAAAATATAATGAAAGTAGTATATGAAGCCATAAGGTTCAGGAAAATCTTCCAAGTTTAAAAGGCAAAATGAAAATTATTTATGATTCCACTAAGTAGTATCATAAAGAGCAAACTTGCCATTATCCAAAACAGTTGACTAGACTAGAACTCAGATTAGGAGCACCAGGAGGAAACATGTGTTTAATATCTGTTAGGGAGAGTCCAGACTGCATCACTGATATGTTGTTTTGTATATGTATCGTCCATTTTGACTACAGGTCACCCTTTGTAGAGACTGGAACTGCCCCCATAGGGATCTCTAAACTGTAATCTTTTTGGACATAGATTGTGAGTTTAATTGTGCAAGGGGCCAGCTGGTGGGTGGTACCTGCTCACCTTTCAAATAGCATCCACGATCGTGAACTTTGTGGCACCAGGGATTGCTACATCATCACTTACAAATATGTAGAGAAACACAGTTTACAACAACTATTAATTGACATGTATAATATTTAACTGTAAGCAAGGGTTTTTCCATCTCAATCCTATCCTCCACCTAATCTGGGCTGAGAACAGTAACCTCTATCAACAGTTTCTGAGCTACGAGCCGGAATAAAGGGAGAACATGCTTTCTGTGACGTTCATAAAGATGACTTCATTATTTTCATTCCTCTTTTTATTTAGTACTGTTACACCTGTCTTACATTCCTATTCATGCTTATGCAAAATGAACCACATAGTAGATTTCAACAGATGAAAATGTTTTTCTCTATTATACTATTATTTATGAAAGTGCTTATTAAGAGAACATGTGTTCAAAATCTATTTAAAAAAGAGTTGTTGGTCCTAGTTTGAAGACAAAAAAGAAATTACCTACCTTTGCCATGTTCACACTCAAAATCCAACATTCATTATAAAATACATAATCAATAGAAAATGTAGACAAGAGCCTTGAATGACTTCAGGGTATGTAATAAAATTCCCAGAAAAGGATAGAGGCATCGGTCTTAAACAGAATTGGAAGTTGTCTCACATCTGAACGTCAGTAGTTTGAGAAATACCCAACTCACCATTATCAATAGGAGAAATATATCCCAAACATCGATAGGTATGGTAAGAGGGAAAATAAAATAAAAATCTAGGTTTTCTATATAAGAATCTATCAAGAGTGTACCAGGCCTAAGAATGGCCTGCCATTTTGTCAAACTACAGTGGACACAAAAGGCCACGGAACCCATCGCCTAAATTATGCAGAGATATCAAGCCAAAAGAGGAGCCCCCACTTAAAATGAGGAGCACAAGAAATAGTCTGTCATCTCTAAAGGAGAATTTTCCAATTAGAACACCGAAATGGCAATGGTGAACCTTCCTTGAAATGCACAATGGTTAATATATTTCTGCCCAACATACTCACCCTTCTCTTTCCCTCAGGATCATAAAGCAATCTTCCAAAAGTTGTGGGAAAAAAAAAGAAATCTGGTTATTTTTAATTAAATTTCTCAGTGAACTATTTGAAATCCAATTATCCTCTTTTCATAGATTAAAAGTTCTTCTCTCTTCCCTGGCATCCTCAGAATGGTATGATTCACCTTTAAAATAGAGTGCCAAGAAGTCATTTCTTGACAATATTTGAAAAAAGATTAAGATTTCCTTTTCTATCATTTTTCAGCCAGTAATTAATACAGTAATTCCTCCTGTCATCATTTAAATCCAAGGAATATATAGAGATAATAGTGTATAAGTTTATTAGCTCCAAAAAATATATTGACTTAATTCTGGAAAATTACATGTTACTACTGAAAATGTTCTCTGACGGAAATCAATTTAATAATAAGGAAAAGCCACCATTCCTGGCAGGTATAGGGCAGCTATGGGAGGGTCTCAATGAATGACAGCTAATATCATTCCAGATTTCTGAACAATGCCAAGTATAAGAATTTAAAAATAATTACCAAGCAATCCTATTTAATAAGTAGCCTACTTATATCAGAGTATAAACTACTGTTCACTTTGCATGAGGCAAGGTAAATAATTTCTAACAAAAGCTGCCTCTGCAATTATTATATTAGAAATAATTAATATGAAAAAATATAAATAGGTCCTAGTAAGTGGCAAAATATTTCCAAGACAAAGTTTTATAACAAAAATAAGGGAGGGTGGGCACATTTAATATAAATACTGAACATATTGTGATGGAATTCTAATAATGCTGGCTTTTGAGAATAACATACTTTATTGAATGAGACTTTTTTTGAAAATTTGGGGTCAATTCTTCAGTTACTTAAACTGTTCTACTTGAAGACTAAAAACATGTGGTTGGATATACAAAATAGTTATCAACACAGGTAATTTTAAAGAGCAAAACATGCATCAAATGAAATTTCTGAAGTTACATTCTCACTTCAGGATCGTGTGCCATATGCACCTTTTTCCAACTTTGGCTTAAAATATCTACAAGACTGTGGTCTTTGAGGCCTTGCTCCATCTGCCAGTTCTTTCTGATCCTCAGGAGACAGTAGATGATACCGCATTCCATTCATCACCATCTTAAGGCACTCAGGATTGTCTTGAATGAGGGATTCAAATGGGATGGTTTTACATAAGAAATTTTTTTGAGATAAGAGGAAATCTGACGTTAGCAAGGACATCCACCATAAAAGGCTGGCGATTCGGCGCATCATGTCTCAGCCACCTGACGGCAGCATCATAAACCTCCTCCTCTGCGCTCACGGTCAGGGAGTCCTGGTTGAGCAGACTTGTTACTAGCTCAGCATCAAGGTGGAGAAACTCCTCAGTTTTGGAAACGTCAGGGAAATTATGGTCAATAAAGGCATCTGCAGTGGCTTTCAACTCAGGACAGTCTAGACGCTCTGCTAGAATGCTTAGACCGAGACAGTTTGAAGCATCCACTTGCTCTTTCAAAAAGTCAACACACATGTTCTTCACAGGTTCCATTTGGTACTGGTTTGCGGCATCCAACAGAGACTGCACATTGTTGGTATTCACAGAAACCCTTGCAGTGTAAGCAAATTCCACCAGGTGTTCAATAACGTCAGGGTCTGCGTCTTTGAGTTCTACTTCAGAGGATTTTGATTCGAGCATGCCAGTTGTGAACATGACATTAAAAACTGGGCTGGCTGCAGCCAAGACCACACGATGAGCAAGGATCTCTCTTTCCTGGACCACGAGAATCACATCGCAAAAAGTTCTCTGCTTTCGCATGCCATTCATGACTGCCATGGAGCCCACCAGAAATTTCGCTTCTTCCCAAGTGTCAGGTTTCTTCTTGGTCTTTCTCTTGCTGCTCTGTGACACCCTGGAGCCTGACATCCTCCCTGAGCTCGACTCTTGTCTGAGGCTCTCCGGGCTTGGTGCAGATTGTGGACTGCAGACTGCGTTCCAGCAGGGGTCCCTTCTGTGTGAGCCGAATGCTGAGGGCAGGCTGACTGTGGAGGCGGCGGCGGCTCACCCTCTGCGGAAACACCAGGCTGGGCTGTGTGGTTCCGGCAGCAGCTCCAGGGCAAGCTAGGCTGCGTCCGGGACAGAGCTGTAGCAAGGTGGTGGATGAGCCTAGGATTCCGAAAACAAGACATTTTTTGGTAGGGAAGAAAAAAAGGCTAACAAAGAGAGAAAAATAAAAATTCTTCTATCCATAAAAAAAAAAAAAGATGATTTGGACACATACCAGAGGGACTCCGTAGAACCCAGTCAAGGAGAGTTGCTTAGAGGGAAATTCACCACTGCTGGAACATAGGAGGAACATCACAAAGGTAAGTAGCCACAGACCCATGGGGTTTTGAGGGCTTTTGGCACAGCTCAGTGGAAGCCTGCTGGGGCGTGACCTTGGCCCCGCCACTCTATCTGCTGGAGCAGGGACCATCTGGAGCCTGTAGTGGGGATTGGTCTCAACACAGCCACAGTATGCTTTCACCTGCCTCAGGGCTTGGACAGGACCCGTGCAGCTCCACCTGTAGGGATCAGGGTTCAGCTACACTGTTGCTTCTGCTTACATCTCTGCTCTCTGTTCCTCCACAGCCCTAGAAGGCTGTTCAGGGGCTTTTTCACAGCACAGCCACAGCTTGCCACTTCTGAGTCTGGGCAGGGACTAAACCCATACCCTGGCAGCTCCACTGGCAGGGATCAGGGTTCAGCTACATTGTTGCTTTTGTTTATATCTCTGTCTCTGTCCCCCATGGTCTTTGAGGGCTGCAGAGGGACTAAAGCCTTGCAGCTCCATGGGTGGGGAGTGGGACTCAGCTGCATAGTTGCTTTTGTTTCCCTCTCTTCCTTATATTCCCTGCACAGTCGAAACAGTCTTACTTTTAATTTTTTTCCCTCCTCTTTGTCTCTTTCTTGTTCTCTCACACTCCACTGCTGACCTCCAGAACACTCCCTTTGGCCTAGGGCATTTAAGACTGTACCACACCCAGCTAGGTGAGCTCCAACCTGTGTAGCTTGCCCGAGGCTAGGGAAAGGTCCTCTTTCCTTCCATGGGAAACTGCCCAACTTATCACTGGGGAATTCCTGCCCGTGGCCTGTGTACCTGGGGGCATAAGGCAGCTCAACCAACACTCATTAACATTCCAAGCTGTTGCAAGAACCTCTGCTCACCAAAGAAGGCAACCCACCAGCCTTCTGGGACTCTCTCATGATAGGGAAATGACAGGAGGATAAAGTGGTAGGTTAATTCCATAGTGAAATAAGCTATAGGCAGTTCGAAGAAACACTCCTACAAGTCTCCCAAAGAGAGCCAGTGCCCTCCGACTCCCTGGAAAATGGTATCTGGCTCCTCTAAAACAACACAATGCAAACAGCCATCAGCCCCAAAGACCTCAACATAAAAATGTGAGAAACAAAGGAAAATGGCAGAAGATGTCCTAAACATAATGACATGCATAGAAGAAGCAGACATGGCGCTGCCACAGAAAGAAATTTTCAGAATGCTACTTGGAGTCATATAGGATATGAGGGAAACAATACAGAAAATGGATAAAATGATGGAAGAGGTAAAAGTCATAAACCAAAGGGAAATACAGGAGTTTAGGGAGGAGACAACAGAAACCAGTAGCAGCCTCTTGGACTTTGAGAAGCGATGGAGGAATCAGAGATCCGCATCAATGACTTGGAGGACAGCCAAGAAGACTTTAACAAACACAGACAAAAATCTAATAAGATCATCAGAGAAGCTGAAGAAAACTTAAGAGTTATGTCTGATGCTATGAAGCGGAACAATATTAGAATTATTGTGTTACCAGAGGAAGACACAACAAAGAAGTCATCTGAAACAATAGTGAGATAATTCTTGGAGGAAAGCTTCCCCAGCATAATGAGTGAAAACCAGGCAACCATTCTGGAGGCGGAAATAGCACCAGCTAGACTAGATCCCAAAAAAGAAGTCACCAAGGCACATAACAGGTAAATTATCCAACTTTGAGGAAAAGGAGAAAATCAGAAAGGGGAGCAGCTAGGGAAAAAGAAGCAATCACATATAAATGTTCTCAAATAAGAATATGCTCAGACCTATCAGCAGAAACTATGAAGAAAAGGAGTGAGTGGATTAAGATATTCCAAAAATTGAAGGAAAATAATGCAAACCCAAGAATACTCTACCCAGCCAAATTATCGATCAAGATAGATGGAGAAGTTAGAGTCTTCCCACACAAGGAAAAACTCAAAGAATACGTTAGAAGAAACCCAGCCCTACAAAAGATCCTTGCCGACGCAGTATGGGCAAAAGAGCAACACTGAAAAAGCATATATAAGAGACCAACACCTAGAACAACCTCACCCAGAGGGCAACAAAGAGAAAACAGACTTCAAGATAACATTGGCTTAAGGATGGAAAGAAGTCAAGAATGATACTCACACACATGCACAACACACTAATGAGAAAGGAACGTGTGAAACTCCCAACACAAAAGGTATAAGATGACATCACAGAATCCGCAGATGGAGATAATAAACCTGAATATCAATGGACTGAACTCAGGCATTAAAAGACTGAGACTAGCAGAATGGTTTCGAAAACACAACCCATCTATCTGCTGCCCACAGGAGACACATCTCAAAGCTACAGACAAAAATCGCCTGAGAATCAAGGGCTGGAGAAGTCCTACAAAGCAATCAGCAATACAGAAAAAGCAGGGTTGCAATTCTAATCTCGGATGAAATTGACCTCCGAGTGCCAACCAAAAAAGAGATAAGGAGGGACACTATATAATGCTCAAGGGAATGGTAGGCAAAGAACCACTAAGCATTGTAAACATATATTCCCCGAATGAGAGACCCGCTGAATACGTCAACCAAACACTACGAAAAATTAAAAATGAAATTACAGACTTGACGATTATAGTGGGTGACTTCACCACACCACTCCCTGAGAAAGATAGATCACAGAGAAAGAAACTCAACAAGGAAGCTAGAGAGCTGAACTCCACAACTAGAAAATTTGACCTGATAGATATTTACAGAGCTTTTCATCCAAAAACAAAACAAAAAAAATTCATGTTATTTTCAAGTTCTTATGGCACATATTCGAAGATAAACCACATGCTGGGGCATAAGGCAAATCTACATGAATTTAAGCACATTGAAATAATACATATCTCTCGCTCTGACCACTGTGTCATAAGGCTGGAAATCAACAAAAGGAAGACAAAGAAAATAAGAGCAAACAATTGGAGGATGAATAACTCTCTACTGCAAATGGAGTGTGTACTGGCGCAAATTTGAGATGAAATTGGGAAATTTCAAGAAACCAACGAGAATGAGCACATTAAGTTCCAAAAGTTATGGGACACAGCAAAGGCAGTCATCAGAGGAAGTTTCATAGCAATACATGCACATCTGAGAAAGGAAGAGAGACTCAGGACTGATATGCTGGCACAAAATTTACGACTAGAGCGGAGTCAGCAGGACAATCCTACTACTAGAAAAAGAAAAGAAATTATAAAAATCAGGGCTGAGATTCAGGAGAGGGAAAATAAGAAAACTATACAAAATAAACTATAGAAAAAACGAACCCCAATCCTACACAAAATCTTCCAGAGCATATAAAAAGATGGCAAACTCCCAAATTCCTCCTATGAAGCTAGTATAAGTCTGATACCAAAACCGGGCAAGAATCCCACAAGAATCGAGAACTACAGATCAATATCCCTAATGAACATTGATGCAAAAATCCTTAACAAAATACTAGGCAACAGACTACAAAAGAATATAAAACAAACATTTCACCATGACGAAGTTGGATTCATTTTCAGGGATGCAGGGATGGTTCAACATACGAAAGACCATTAGTATTATTCATCACATTGACATGAAAAATTATAAGAATCACATGATAATATCCATAGATGCAGAAAAAGCATTCGACAACATCCAACACCAATTCCTGTTTAAGACACTAGCGAGTAGAAATGGAAGGAAAGTTCCTGAAGACAATACAAGCTATATATGAAAAACCAACAGACAACCTGGTAGTCAATGGAGAAGACTAACACATTCCCACTGAAAAGGGGGACCAGGCAAGAATGTCCTTGTCCCCACTCTTATTTAATATTGTGCTGGCGGTTTTATCTAACAGCATAAGGCAAAGAAGAGACATCAAAGATATACGTCTGGGGAAGGAAGAGGTGAAACTATCGTTATTTGCAGATGATATGATTTTATATATGGAAAATCCCAAAAGTTCCACAAGGGGAGTACTAGAAGCAATAGAGGAGTTTGGCAAAGTGGCAGGATACAAGATCAACAAAAGTCCATCACATCAGATAAGGCCACAGAAGGGGAGATAAAAAAAGGTGTTACCTTTCACAATAGCCAAATACAAATTGAAATATCAAGGGATATACCTGACTTAAAAAACAAAAGATCTATATGGGGAAAACTACAGAACACTATTGCAAGAAAACAATAGTGACCTCAACAAATGGAAGTGTATGCCATGCTCATGAAATAGAAGACTCAATATAGTCAAGATACCAGTTCTGCCAATGGCACTATATAAGTTTAAAGCAATCCCGATACAATTACCCTCATCTTTCCTCACAGAAGTGGAAAACTAATGATGAACTTCATATGGAGAGGGAAGAAACCTAGAATTAGCAGAGAACTCCTCAAAAAAAGGGCTTGATTTACCTGACTTCACCATATACTATACAGCCACAGTTGTCAAAACCACATGGTATAGGTACAATGACAGATACTCAGACCAATGGAAAAGAACTGAAAACCCAGAAATAAAATCATCAGCATACAGGCAACTGATCTTTGATAAGGGTCACACACATATCAAATGGGAAGCAGATTCCCTCTTTAAAAAGTGGTGCTGGCAGAGGAGGCACAAATTGAAAAATGGGATATACTGAAAATAAAACACTTGTGTACATCTAAAGAATTCACCAAGAGAGTGATAAGAGAGTCCACAGACTGGGAAAACATCTTTAGCAATGACACATCAGACAAAGGCCTTATTACTAAAATTTACAATACGCTGCTAGATTCCAAAAAGAAAAAAAACCAATAGCCCACTTGAAAGATGGGCAAAGGACTTGAACCGAAATTTTACAGGGACAGAAATCCGAATGGCCAACAAACATATGAGAAAAAGTTCCCGATCTTTAGCCATAAGAGAAATGCAAATTAAAACAACAATGAGGTACTACCTGACACCCTCAATGGTAGCCCAATTCAAAAAACCAGAAAGCAACAAGTGTTGGAGGGGCTGTGGGGAGACAGGAACTCTCATCCACTGCTGTTGCACTTGTAAGTACGTACAGCCATTATGGAAATTAATCTGGCGATACCTAAAACAGATGGAAATAGAGTTACCATATGACCCAGCAATCCCCCTACTGGGCATATACCCAGAAGAGGCAAGAAACAAACCAAGACCAGACATCTGTGCTCCAGTGTTCATTGCGGCACAGTTCACAATTGCAAGGACTTGGAAGCAACCCAAATTTCCATCAACTGACGAGTGGATTAAAAAAACTGTGGTATATACATACAATGGAGTACTACGTATCACT
>NW_027458871.1:0-43754 GCF_050624435.1 Tenrec ecaudatus
CAGGGCTTATTCACTAATCGTCAAGTGGGCCCAGCCACAGGATGCAGCAGAACTGGCCCTGCAGGTTTCTGAGACTGTGACTTTTCATGAGAGGAGAAAGCCTAGCCTTTCGCCCGGGGGGCTGCCGGTGGTTTCAAACTATTGACCTTGCACTTAGCAGCCTGAGAGAATTAAGGTTTATTGTGCTAACCTGGCCAATAAACACATGTGGGGTTAATTGAAGGGCGAAGGGATAAATGGCTCAGTGAGCCTTGCCTTTCTAGTTCTTGGGTCTCTTGCTCTCTGATGGTCGGACCAGGGTGCAGCTGCCTTAGCCAGTTCCCTGCTTCAGCTGGCAAAGCTCACTTCCTGCAAGACATCCCTGAGGAGAAGCCGCATGGACCTACCCCGATGCAGCCCTGGGTGCTGGAGCAGCTGCGTGGAGACCCCTGCCAGCGCTGAGATGCTTACACGCTCACTGACTCGTCTTTCCTCCTGCAGTCGGTGTCATTGCGTGTGTTTTGTGAGCTGGAGGAGGACTTTGTGGATTGGTGTCGGACACATTGGACTTATGGGCTTGGCAGCACTGGGTTGGGATGCTTTTTTTTTTTTTTTACCATTTATATAAAACTCTCTCTTATACGTATGAGTTTCTGTGGCTTTGTTTCCCTAGTTTACCCAGACTGACACACAGCCCAACCCTACGTCACCAGGGATCCTTCCCAGGCCCCAAACACCACATGGGAGAGAAGAGATACTTCTTATTTTCCTTCCACCAACTGAGTGGAGTCCCTTGGAGAACTTGAAGGGTTACCTGGAGCTACTGAGACGTGGTGTCACTGGGGGGCGAGGCTGTGCTGCTGACTGTGCCCTAGCCACGTGGGGGCGTGGCATCACTCGGGTTACTGTAAGTCATCTTCCACATTCACTTACTTACCAGTCATGGTAGAGGCTGGGCCCGTGGCTGGTCTTCGGGTTGAGAGGAGGCTCCCCCTGGCCAATGGGAGAGGGAGAGGCAGCACCTTTCCACCGCTAGTGGGGAGTTTCCGCAGGCAGATCCCACCCCAAGGGAGGTGACACACCCTGCTGATGTCATTGTAAGGAATCACAGGGGTGTCTGAGTCACCCCTGAAGAATTTACAGGGAAGGATGTGGTCGCAAATGTCCGTGAGTTGGCTGTTTCTCCAGAAGGTTCTTTTGGAGAGAGAAGTGAGGTCAGATGTGTGCACTTTGGAAGTGGACCCCATCCTGAGAGCTCGTGGTCTGTGTTGGGTCTAGATCGCATCGTTCTTTCTGGGGGTTGAGGGGATGTCACCCCCAGGGGTCACTGGGCATTGCAGGGAGACATTTCTCATTGTCATGAACATGAGCGTGCTAGTGGTATGGACGACACGGGCATAGGATGCTGCTCAAAATCCCGCAGGGTCCCCACAGGCCCGCCTCGCGGGGCTCAGACACCAAGGCAGCTGGAGGGGGGTGCTGCGGGGTGCCCAGGGCCAAGGGCAGTATCAGGAAAGGTTGTGAAGGGCTCTGGAAAGGGCAGAATGCCCCATCTGGTTCGTCCTTCCAGGTGACCCGCGCCTTTGCCTCGTCTCGGTTTCATCGTTGGCAACTCTGGAGGCTGGATAACATGGAGGCGGGCCAAAGATGCCTGCAGAACATGCGCAACCCCTTGGTCTGGTGAGCATCCCCTGGGAAAGAGGCCGCTGGTACACCAGTCAATCAATTACGTTCACATTTCTGATTATGTGTGTTCTGTGACGTCTCACTATATGGGAGTTCTTGGAATTCTCCTTGGAACTTGGCTCCTTCGTTGGTTAATAAGTTGAAAAAATATATATTTGGCACAATTTTTACCTTTTTAAAAAACAAAACAAAAGATACTTTTCAAGAGGAGTCCTTCTCGATCAATCAGGGAAGACTCAGGAGCCTGTATCAAGGAAAACACCACGTGAGAGATGCCCCTGCTGGGGCGTCTCAAGGACGCCCTAAGTGCCTGTGAAAGAAAGCACTGCATTGGTGGCAGGTGAGTAATGCTGATCCAAGCAAAGGCTGCTGGGAGAGAGGAGGGGGAGTGGAACCAAGGTGGGGACAGAGAAGACGCCTCCCGCCTGCCCACGACTGCAGGCTCTGTTCCCGCAGGGCTAGTCGGAGAGGGAGATGCTTTCGTCGTCACCAGAGTTTGCGGTTGTTGTTCATGCTGTTGGGTCAGCTCCAGCTCATAGCAACCCTGTCTATAAGAGAACAACCAGTCCCTGGGCCTGCGCTGTCCTCAGAGTAACGGGAATGTGTGACCCCATTGGTGCAGTCACCACGCCAGCCCAGCTCCACGATGATGTGGGCCATGGATCGAATTCTTTCTACCAAAATTGGATGTCGACGTGACTAGGCCAGGGGTCTCAGTATTTATGCAATTATCCCCCTATCTGTGACCTAATGTCGTTATTGAACTATGGTGCTGGCAAAGAATATTGAAAATATGAGCAATACTTCTGGAAACATTTGTGTATGAGTTTTATGTGGCGATACGTTACGTTGTCTCTTGTAGCCATCTAAGAGTGGAATTGCTGAATTACAAGAGCACTCTGTGCTAAACTGTTCTAGGAACGGTTTTCCAATGCAGCTACCCCCTTTTACCTTCTCACTAGCAATGTGTGAGGATCCTGGTTGCTCCATATCCTTGCCAGCACTTGTCATTATCTGACTTTTAAATTTTAGTCATCCTACTGAGTATGAAGTGGCATCTCTTATGCTTTTTATTTGAATTTCCCTGATGACCAAGAGTGTTGAGCATCTTTTCATGGGCGTATTGGTCATTGCACAAGAGATGCTGAAACAAAACATAAGTTAGCTTTATGACGTCACCCTAGGGGACACACTTGTTCAATGGGCAGTGCAAGCAGAAGAATGGGAGTGTGGAGACAGATGTGAGGGGGGTGTATGTTGGGTATTGGAAAGTTGACTCTCAAAACATTCCCTATAAAATAGAGGCTCATCTTCTGTTGGGAATGAGGAGAATGGGAAGGCCATGGCTGTCTGAACGTGTAGGAGACTTGAAATAGCTACTCTGGGAGTGTGGCAACTAGGTGACATGTAGTAGGATTGCCAAAGTGTAGAGACGGCAATCGAGGAAACGTAAGGGAACAGAGGAGTCCAGAGGTGGAGTCAGGACAGACTCCTGCATGCCATCAAAGCGGGGGGGGGTTTCTATGGGGATTCCACAACAGAACCTGTGCATGCTGGTATGTATGGCCCTGCGTCCCTCAATAGAACATCACTGAAACCTGGAGGAGCTCCAGGTTCTCTCCGTTAACAGTTCCATCTTCTCGTGCTGGTATGGTTCTTGGTTGTCCATCGGTCCAACTCCATGCCCCTCACTGGCTTATAATGAAAGCGTCCATTCTTAAAGGGGCGCCGACACCGGAATTGCAGTGAGTTCTCAATCTCAGTAACTCAAATCTTGTGTCTGCAGAGGAGAAGCCTTCTGACTTGCACCCCATGAAATTCATCAAATGTGGCTCTAGTTCCGTGTGTTTCTGCTGCCTCTGGCACAAGCCTGTGAGCTAGGAAATGTGGGAGATACAGCTCTCAAAACCTCTTACACAAATGATCAACTTAGCCTAGGCTGACTCTGACCAAAAAGGAAATGTGTTGGAAGGCTATTGATTCCCTGACAACATGAAGAGAGAACTAAAGAAACTGATGGGGAAAGAAACGGAACCAGGGAGGCCCTGGAGTCTATTGAGAGTCTCACTAGGACACACTAAATGCCCTTGCGCTCTAGCCTCCCTCCTGCCTGGGAGGGACAGGCTCTGTTGCTGACTCTCATGCTTGATCAGGATGCCCAGCCCAGAATGTGTGCACTAGGCTCATGGATACCCTTGTCCTTGGTAAGAGAATAATCATCTGGGTTGCAGGCATCTTGAAAGACCCTTTATTGGTCCCAAGAGCCTCGCCTCCAAGAGCCTCGCCTCCAAGAGCCTCGCCTCCAAGAGCCTCGCCTCCAAGAGCCTTGCCTCCAGGGTGACCCCTGTGTGTCAGAGTACAATGCCACTTTCAACCACTTAAATTTAAAATGTTATTCTTCTGGAAAAACTCCCCAAGTGAACATAAACTTAAAACACAAATATAAAATCAAATTTGGAGCACATGAATTTGAAAAGCTACCATTGAAGCCAGATAGCGAGTGGTTCCTAGTTATTGAATCAACCACTGACTTTCTAAGGAAGACTCTTAATTCTCGCATTAAGAAGGAGTTCAGTTTCTTCTGACTTTCTAAGGAAGACTCTTAATTCTCGCATTAATAAAGGGGGTTCAGTCTCTTCTTCTCATGCAGTCCTTCGCCAGTCTTCAGGCGGGTTAGCAGTTTGTTGCAGTTACTGCTGTCCCAGAGTCAAAATTTAGAGATGGGCTTGTTCTCTAGACATTTTGGCATAATTACCAAATTATTAAAGGTAAAACGAGGGTGACAGTCTGTAGATTTTCACTCTGCTAGTACAAACTGCCAGTAGACGCAGAACGCTGTCAAAACAGAACCCAAGGCAGCAGAAATCTGTCAGAGGTAGTGCTAGAAGATGAATCTCTCAAGTCAGAAGGCCTCAAAATATGACTGAGGAAGAACTGCTGCCCAGAGTAGTCCCCCCTAGTGACATGGATGGAGTAAACTCTATGGGCGTAAAACCCTCTGGACCTTCATTTGCTTCTGGGCTATGGTGCAAAATGGAAAGAAACAACCACAACATCTATCAACAATAGGAAGTTGGAGTGCACATGAACTATTAATCTAAGAAAATCGTAAGTTGTCAAAAATGAGATGGCATGCATAAAGATCAATATCCTACATGATGGTGAGCTGAAATGGACTGGTATTGGCTATTTTGAATCTGGCAGTCATATGGTTTACTGTGCTGGGAATGCTAGGCTCAAGAGGAGCCTTGTGTAGTGTAGTGGTGGTGTAGTCATTGTCAAAAGAACATTTCAGGATCTATCTTGAAGTACAATGCTGTCTGTGCTAGGATAATATCGATTGTTGGCCTACTAAGGAATCCGGTCCATAAAACTATTATTCAAATTGATGCACAAGTTACTAAAGCTAGTGATGAAGAAATTGAAGAATTTAACCAACATCTTCAGTCTGAAATTGATCAAACATGCAATCAAAATGCAATTATTGGCTATTGGAATGCAAAAGTTGGAAACAAGGAGGAAGGAAGAGTTGTTGGAAATTATGGACTTGGTGATAGAAACAAGGCTGTAGATTGAATAATAAAATCCTGCAAGGCTAATGACTCCATTGCAAATGTTTTTTTCTACAACATAAATGACAACTGTATATATATGGGCCTCACCAGATGGAATACACAGAAATCAATTGACTACATCTGTGGGAAAAGACAATGGAGAAGCTCCTATCAGCAGCTAAAACCAGGCCAGGGACTGACTGTGGAACAGACCACCAATTGCTCATATGTAAGTTCAGACTGAAGCTCAAGAAAATTAAAACAAGTCCACAAGGGCTCATGAGGGAGGGGGGAGTGGGGAGGGAGGGGGAAAAAGAGGACCTGATGCCAAGGGCTTAAGTGGAGAGCAAATGCTTTGAAAATGATGAGGGCAAAGAATGTACAGATGTGCTTTATACAATTGATGTATGTGTGGATTGTGAAAAGAGTTGTATGAGCCCCTAATGAAACATTTTTTTTAAAAGAGCCAAAATATAGCCTTGCATATATTCCTCCTGAATTTAGAAAACAACTCAAGAACAGATTTGATGCATTGAACAGAAATGACAGAAGACTGATGAGCTGTGGAAGGACATCAAGAACTTCACACACACAGAAAGCAAAAGGCATTAAAAAGACAAGAAAAGGTGAAAAGATCAAAGTGGATGTCAGAAGAGACTAGTAATTGAAACTTGCTCTTAATCCTAGAGCAACCAAAGCAAATGGAAGAAATGATGCAGTCAAAGAGCCGAACAGAAAATTTCAAAGGTTATCTTGAGAAGACAAAGGAAAATCTTATGATGAAATTAGAAAACTAAAAAGGAAAATATGTTCAGCATATCTTAAACTGGAAAAAATCAAGAAAAAATTCAAATCTTGAGTTACAAAATTGAAAGATTCTATGGGCAAAATATTGAACAAAGCAGCAAACATCAAAAGATGGCAGGAATACAAAGAGTCACTGAATCAAAAGAACTAATCAGCATTCAATGAGATAACATAAGAACGAAGAAGCCCAAGCTGCACTGAAGGCATTCGTCAAAAACAAGGCTCCAGGAACTGATGGAATCGCAATTGGAATGTGTCAAGAGGCGGATAAAGGATTCACTTATCTCTGCCCAGAAATTTGGAAGGCAGCTATCTGGCCAACTTACGAGAGGAGATTCATATTTGCAGCTCTT
This sequence comes from Tenrec ecaudatus, assembly GCF_050624435.1. Taxonomy (NCBI): domain Eukaryota; kingdom Metazoa; phylum Chordata; class Mammalia; order Afrosoricida; family Tenrecidae; genus Tenrec; species Tenrec ecaudatus. The sequence goes on from NW_027458871.1 coordinate 6,380, forward strand.
CCAAAGAAAGTTGACTTCGAATGGGAAAATTATAGAACTATTTAATTCATATCACATGCAAGTAACTTTTTGCTAAAAATCATCCAACAATGGTTGCAGCAGTACATTGACAGGGAGCTGCCAGAAGTTCAGGCCGGATTCCACAGAAGATGTGGAATAGGGATATTACTACCTGTGACAGGTTTTTTTGTGCCAGTACAGCTCCTCTAGGAACATGTGGGCGGAGTTTGATTGGACGGCAACTGAGATAAATGGCTGTGAGGGCAGCCTCTTCCTGGTTCTCCCTGGAGGCGGTCACTCTCTCTCTGCCTTCCGCTTCCTGTTGACAAGCCTGTGAGAGCCCTGGAGATGCGCCACCGTCATCGGATGCACAAGGCTTTGCACCCTCCGGCCTGTGATCCTCCTGCATTTTGCGTACTCATCTCCTCCCCGAGACCCTTCCGTAAGGGGATGTCCAGTTGCCTAGAGATGGGCTTTGGGTCCCCACCCCGCACCCCCCTCACTCACAATGATGTGACATTTTGTTCAGACTTGGGGGCTAATACTGACCTATGGACTTGATCTGGACTGGGCTGGGAAGTGTTCTTAATATAGAGTTACTCTTTGATATAAAGTTCTTTCTTGTGCATACTTGAGTGTTATCAAAGCAGAACACACCAAAGATGTTTATTTCGGTTTTATATGGCATTCGACTGGATAGCCTTGAAAGAATGAGCATTCCAGAATACTAATTATGTTACTGCAGACCCCGAGCATGGATCAAGAGACAGTTATGTGGACAAACCAAGGGAGTCCAGCATGTGGGCGTATAGGGGTGCCCACAGTCAAGCAGGTCCTCAGGAGCCACTTTGTGATTGTGGAAAATCAGACAGACAGACAGCGGGGACAGGGGCTCCTTGTCCCAATGTCAGGACTGAGAGAGTCAATGTATTCTCCATTGGGTATATACAATGGGGCTGACTGATATTTCAAAAGGCATACATGTCATACAGTGAACATATGACATAGTCAGTGGATAATATCATCATCTTGACCTCGTGCTAGTTACCTCGGGCGTCCCTGAACCCTTCCCAGGAGAGCAAGCAGCAAGGGGCAGCAAACCAGAGTTTGCTACGTGTGACAGTGGGTCAGGATATATCACCTGATTGCTCGTACAACTCTTATCACAATCCATCAGTCCATTGTGTCAAGCACATTTGTACATTTGTTGCCATCATCGTTCTCAAAACATTTGCTTTCTACTTGAGCCCTTGGTATCAGCTCCTCATTTCCCCTCCCTCCCTCACAGACCCTTGATAATTTATAAATTATTATTATTTTGTCATGTCTTTTACTCTCCGATGTCTCCCTTCACCCACTTTTCTGTTGTCCGTCCCCCAGGGAGGGGGTTATTTGTAGATCCTTGTGATCGGTTCCCCCTTTCTAACCCACCTTCCCTCCACCCTACTGGTATCACTACTCTCATTATTGGTCCTGGAAAATATGGGCCGCTTCACGAATTTGCGGGTCATACTTGCTCAAGGGCCGTGCGAGTCTTCTCTGTATCGTTTCAATTTTAGTATGTGTGCCGCCAAAGCAAGTGCGAACGTAATTGCTCTTATCTACAGGTAATCTTCCGCACAGGGAATAGCCAGACACATGAATGACTCATCTTATACAGTAGCTCCTTTATGGCAGTTCCTTTATGGGGGGGTGGGGGTGGAGTGAGGGACTATGCCCAGTCATGAAAATGTGTATTAAGATTTACTTATATCTCACAACTGTCAGGGTCTTCTCCCACCGGAGTTGGCTTTCCAGACCCATAACTATGAGCACAGAGGCTTTAGGGTCATACATTCTCATCCGGTCGCTCAGCTTTACCACATGCACGGTTTAAAATCAAGAAAGGTATGCATCAGTGTTGTATCCTCTGCCATACTTATTCAGTCTGTATGCTGAGTAAATCATCAGAGAAGCTGATATGAACAATATTAAGGCATCAGTTTTGGAGGAAGTCTGTTAACAACCTGCAATAGGCAGATGACACACCCTTGCTTGCTGAAAGGGAGGACTTGAAGCACTTGCTGATGAAGTTCAAGGACTTCAGCCTTCAGTGTGAGTTACAACTCAATGTAAAGAAAACACATATTCTCACAACTGAACCAATAAGTCAAATCATGATAAATGGAGAAAAGTTTGAAGTTGTCAAGGATTTTGTCTTGCTTGGATCCACAACCAACACAATGCATTGCTACACAAGACCTCTTCCTTAAGTTGAAAATCAAGGATGCTACTTTGAGGCTTAAGGTGTGCCTGACTCAAGCCATACCATGATATTTTCAATTTGCTCACATGCATGCGAAAGTTGGACATTGAATAAGGAAGACCAAAGAAGAATCCATGCATTTGAATCATGGTGCTGGCAAAGAATATTTTAAGTACCATGGACTGCCGAAAGAACCAACAGATCTGTCTTGGAAGTACTGCCAGAAATAAAGATGGTGAGACTTCGTCTCAGGTATTTTGGGCAGGTTTTCAGGAGAGACCAGTCCCTGGAAAAGGACATCATGCTTGGTAAAGTAGAGGGACAGTGAAAAAGAGGAAGATTCTCAACAAGATGGACCGACACAGGGGCTGTCACAATAGGCTCAGACAAGAACAGTTGTGCGGTTGGTGATTTGGTTGCTATTAGGGTCGCTATTAGTTGGAACCAACCTGAAGGCACCTAACAACAACAAACTCAAAAACAAAACAAAAAGCCCTACTACTATGCAACTTTTTTCTTTCTTTTTTGGAGGTTTTGTGGGTTTTAAGTTGGACTCTTAACCACAGGTGAGCAGTTCGAGTCCACTAGATGCTCTGTGGGCTAAAGATGAGGCTTTCTATTCCCATTAGGGTTTACACTTAGAAACCTACAGGGGCAGTTCCGCTCGGTCCTGTGAGATCACTGTAAGTCAGAACTGCCCAGATGGCAGTAAGCGAGCTCCATATGATTCTCAACAACTGGCTTCTCCAAGTCCATTACTGGGTTTTCTTCTAGGAGTGTCTGGGTAGACTTGAACCTTCAGGTGCCCTTGAGTATCAGCTGAAAACAGAGAAGCACACAGTTTCAGGGTGCCAATAGACTACTGGTCTAGAATCCCTGCTCTACTATGTTTTGTCTGCCTGGTCTCAACAGTGGGCCTGTCCATGGTCACCCTGGGACCTGCCATTTAACCCCATTTCGTGTTCACCTACCCATGGATGGCACAGAGCCCAAAGCCGCCTCTTAGGACTAGGAACTTTTTTTATTTTTAAAGGGCAAGACACTATTTTCGTCACTGTTTTGCAGGGAGGAAATACTGTTTGTCCTGATGATTCATTTTGGTGGGTTTTTTTTCTTGGTGGTTTTTGGATGTTTTATTGATTCATGACAAGTTACCAGGCATCTGGCATAAATTAAATGGGACTTTCTCTTGGTGACAGTAAATGAAAGGTCTTAAATAAGATTAGCATAAAGTCGAGTGGTGATGGGAACACATGTGTTTGGGCAATCGTCGGGACTTGAGTCAGTTCAATCATAAGCCGGACTGTCCAGCAAAGCTAGTTTACAGTGACACACACCTCCAGTGTGGCGCTGCCCATGATGTGATGTCTGTTCCTCCTTTCCTGCCCACGAGCTCTGGCAGATCAAATTTTTTCCCATAATGTGTTGCTTTATCACATGATCCCAGTTAGCTACATGGGGGGAAGAGGCAGGAAGCTGTCCCAGAAGTTTCCTGGGGAGCTACATTCTCCACAGCAGGCTTGGTCAAGGAGAGGGTTCATGGACCAGAGGAAGACCCACAACAAGATGGGTCGGTACAGTGGCTGCGACAAGCGTAGCACTTGTGAGGACGGTGCAGGACCGGGCGGTGTTTTGTTCTTTTGTATATCGAGTCCCCCTGAACCAGAACCGACTCGGTGGCACCTAAAACAACAGCTTCTCTCGGGTTTGTGCGAGAAGTTTTCCACAAAACCGCGGAGGCCATTCAGTGGGGCTGATTTTGCAGACTGAATAAATACCTGGAGGCACTTTTCCTCGTCATATGTAGGGGAGGGCTGCCACTGGCATCTAGTGGGCAGAGACTCAGGATGCTGCTAAGCATCTTACAGTGGACAAGGCAGTTCCCACAAGGAAGGATTGTCCAGTCCAACACGTCCATGATGCCAGGCCTGAGGAACTCTGCTTGAGTCCAGCAAGATGCCATTGAGCTGATTCTGACTTGATGTTTGTTAGGTCATGAAACCGTTTAATGAAAAGTCATGCCGTGTCTCTGTGTGCATGCATTTAACTGTTTTATGTGGCCCGTGTTGTTGTTGTCAGGTGCCATCGAGTTGGTCTGACACACAGCAGCCTCTGTGCTAGAGAACGAAACCCTGCCCGGCCCTGTGCCACCCTCACGACTGTTCCTAAGCGTGAGCCCATCGATGCAGCCACTGCGCCGATCCATCCCGTCGAAGGTCCTCCTCCTTTTCTGTCCCACCACTTATCACGTCTGAAGTCCTTCTCCAGGGACTAGTCTCTCCTGACAACGGGTCCAAAGTCTGGGAGGCACCGTCTTGCCATTCTTGCTTCTGAGGAGAATTCTAGCAGCACTTCTGCCAAGACAGATTCGTTGGTTCTTGGGCCAGGCTTAAGTCAGGAGGTTCATCTTAGTCCTCAAAGTGACATCCTTGCTATTCAACATTTTAAAGAGGTCTTGTGCAGCAGATTTGCCTGTTTTATAGATACAAAACATGTCAATTCAATGTTTCTTTACATGTAAAATTCAGCAACACTGGTTACATTCCTCATGTTGTACATTCGCCATCACTATCTCCTTCCCAATGTTCCACTGTTATTAACAGAAACTCAGTGCTCATGAAGCTGATACATTAAAATTTTCTTTTAAAAAGAGACTATATCTTGCCTACATCTTGTTCTCTAAATACCATTCTCCCTATAAGGGCCTAGCTTAGCTCTTGGCCTTGGTCTCTGCCTTGCTCTGGCTGCCAATAAATATCCAAAGGGCACACCACTCTACTATAAGCCTTCGCCTGAAGGCACTCAGCACTGACGCCCTAATTAAATTTAAACTCCACAGTCAAGCTCCCAAGGACACTCAGTTTTATCCTCTCTATGAGCCAGGGAGCCCACCACCCTGGCTCTTGGTTCTTGTGCCTCCACTCCTCAGCCATTCCTATGCTGTTTCTCTGGTGTCATGGCCTTTCTGTCCCTGGATCGAAGAGGTTCAGTGCACTGGGTAGTAGGGTCCAAAAGATGTGCTGTAATCCTGGGTCTTTTTTGACGGTGTGAGATCCCCACCCCTATCCTTCCTGCTTCTGACATGACTCATTCCCTACCCTGCAGGATGGCAAGAATGACCAATCCCCAGGTTAGAGTTGCAAGTGATCGCCATTAACTCTGTTACAATCATTCACAACGGAATCATATCGTTTCGTCAATATCCTCCCCCACTTTTTCTTACCCAGACCCATCAGGAAAAAGTGTCTTGATGAGCACAAGAATGAAGAAAATGCTCTAAACTTGATGGTGGCGATAATGGTCCAACTGTTCTTGATATGATTGAACTCGTTGGGCTGTGAGCCACAAGGTTGGCAGTTTGAAACCACCAGCTGGTCCAAGGGAGCGGGACGGGGCTTTCTACGCCTGTAAACAAGTTAGAGTCTCAGGAACCCACACAGGGGTTTCCTATGAGTCAGCATCGACTCAATGGCAGTGAAAAAGAGATTGAATTGTAAGATATGTGAATCATGTCTCAATAAAACTGTTTCTTAAGTTATTTGATGGCAATCACAATGATTGTGGCTAGAAGAGGCACTTCAAATAATCCATTGCACCATAAACACCAAAAATGAAAATCATGGGGGAACTAGAGAACAAAACCCCAAATGGTTATTTTCTGGAAACGCGTTTTTCTTTTCTTCCTCTTTTCAATGCCAGCAATCAATTTATTTTCTTCATCGTAAACCTCTTCGCACGGGCTGTGCCCCTGCTTTTGCGGAGGTGAAATTCTCTGCACTTCGCCCCTCTCCGTGCCCTCCAGTGCTAGAACTCTCTGTACAGGGTATCCCTCTCGCAGCCACAGCTCAGGTCTGAGCGCTTCCTCGGGGCTTTGTGTCCAGCGTGGCCTCTTCCTGTGTCGCGATGGAATCACGGTCACTTAGTTGGGTTATCCTGTGACCCAGACCAGGAGCCACGAGAAGAAAGAACTGTTTATACTCTTTCAATCGCCTTGAAAACACACACAGCACACAGGTCACTAGGTCAACATTTTCCACCTGTACAGTTCAGTGACACTGGTTACAGTCATCATGTTGTGCAACGGCTAGGATACTCTGTGTTGTCACACGCGGATGTGCAACACTTCCTAAGCAAGAACTGCCCCTACGGCGCCCCGTGGCCCCCGGTAAGTACCACAAAAGTTTGGTTTCGGTGAATTTCATAGGAGTGGGGTCATACAAAATGGGTCCTGGTGTGTCTGATTGATTCCACTGAACTTGAAGCTCCCCAGGGTCATCCAGGTGGAAGCCGGGGGGGTGGGGGGGGGGGGTGGGGAGGCAGAGGTGGGAATCGGGACTTCTTTTCGCTGTATGGTTGATGGTGTTTCACAGGTTGTTGATCTGGTCATCTATTGGTGAATTTCTAAGCGGTTTCTTCTTTTTGGCTATTGTGAACAGTGTGCTGTAAACATTGATGAGAGAAAAGAGGTTTTTGAACAGAAAACCCCACGTGGTGGGAGCTGGCCTGCAGCACAATCACATGGCCTGGGCCCAGCAGGCTGAGGGGGGCGGCGTGCTGGACTCGTGACCAGGAGAGCGGCACCCTCTCAGGTCATGAAATCCAGTCCACGTCCACGCTACTTGGACATATTGCAAGGAGGCTTTTGCTACATTTGGAATTATAGCTAAATGTCACCCAACAGCTTCTTGCCCATCTGTCCCTCAGCAAGCGCTCCAAGACTCTCCGCCCCAGTAGGGTTTTCACGTTTCTTTCCTGATCCAAACGGAAGCCCAGTGGACAGCCCCGGCCGAGCTCTGGCTCGTTCTGAGAAACCGAACCCCACGTCACAGAATGGACTCGGTGCAATTTGTCGACCAGCTCATCTAGAAGATGGTGAACGTGCTGAGCTACTAACGACAAGGTTGGAGGTTCAAGTCCATCGAAAAGTGCCTCCGAAGAAAGAGCTGGTGATCTGACTTCAGAATACCAGCCATTGGCGAGCCCATGGGCTCCAGGTCTGCTTTGCCGCACATGGGTTGCCGCGGTTGGAATCGCTTCTACTGTAAGTGGTTTTAAATTGGGAACATCCTCTGTTAGCAACGTACCGGCGCCGCCTGACCTTTGCTCTGGGCTTGCATGGCTGCTTCCCACGCCCTCACCTGGATAGGTGACACTTCGGTCGGGAGCCTCTTTACTTATCACTGTCCCCTGAGTAGTCGGAGCCACCGTACAGGGCAGAGCTCCTTGTCACTGCTTGTCGCTCTCTCAGGTAGACAGTTGCCACCTCTTTTGTGTTGCTTCCTGTTTGCCACTCCTCGGGCGCTGTGGCCCAGTGCGGTCCCTCCCCAGCCCTGCGATGGCCCCATCGAGCGAGGCCCTTCCTCTCCGAGCTGCCTCAGTGGGAGACAGGCAGCAGACACCCTAAACTCACGGCAGCAGGTCACTGAGGCAGGGAGAGGAGAGCCCCAGCTCCATGAGTTACGGGGTCCCAATTCCACTCATCACGTTTTGTTTTGCTTAAACTGGGCGCCGGGAAGGGAGCCCTGGGGACATCGCGGTGTAATGGTGGGCCGCTCACTGCTTGGTCGGTGAGTCAAGCCCACCAGCTGCTCGGCTCCTGTAAAGAGTTAAAGTCCTGGAAACCCTACGCACCGGCTCTACCCCGTCCTGTCAGACTAGACTCGCAGCAGTGGGTGGGTGATAGCAACGTGGGCATTTCCATTATTCTTTCTGCTACTTGGCATCACGTTTCCTAACTTTGCGGTTGGACCCAGTCAAGTTGATCCCATGTGCCAGGGGAGAACTGCCCCCCTAGAGCTGCATGGGGCTAATGGGGCTTTTTCCTACCAGCTGCAGGGTATGTTAGAGCACCAACTTCTTGGTTAGTAGCCAAGCGTCTACCCATTGGACCACCAGACCCCTCATGTTTCATAATAGCTTTTTAATTTTAAAAAATTAATAAAAACAAAGAGCCAATATACAGGGAGACTGGAAACACAATGGCAAGCAAACTCCGGGGCATCTCTGCGGAGGATAGAGCCCTGACTTCTCCGTCAAGCCAGGCACCTCTACTTGCTCCCTAGGAGCCCCCTCAGAGGCTGAGGGTTTGGGCATTGCTGGGGCCACTTTGTGGGGGGTTCCGAGGCCTGGGGAGGTGCGATCGCAGGTTCAGGCACTTGTGTGTGCACTCCTCGGGCTGTGGAGGCCACAGTCTCCGCTAGAAAGTGCCTGGGTGTCTGGGACCTACAAGCCAGAAGCTCAAAAAACGAACCCACAAAGAAGCAAACAAAAACAACCCACCTACCCTTGCCCCTGGTATCCCACCACGGAGGAAGGAAAGATGGGGGTCTGTCTGGGGGCCCGATTCTTCACGATCTCCTTGGCCACTTTTCTTCCTTCCTCCTGCCACAGTTAAAGTTCTCCCATCTGAATCCCCCACCCCACCCCCTCCCTGCTGCACACAACAGAGACTCCATCAGATGAAAGCTCCTTCAGGTTTTGTCACCCTGCCACCCTCGTCAAACTTCTCCGCACCCACACCTGTCTTTTTTCTATTTAGGGCCAGTTCCTCCTCCTGAATGCTCCGTCTATCCCCTCCCAATGCTTCTGGAACCTCAAAACCAAGTTGTGTGGCTTCAATTACATCCCCTGCCCTTGGAAACCTAGACCCTGTCCTAGCTCAACACAGCTCGGCAATGAACTTTGTGTGGCTCCCTGGTCCTTGCTTTGCAGCTGGCTCCCTGCTGAAGTCCCAGCCCATCTCCCCCAACCTCCCAACCTCTGTGCTCCAACCCACCGTTCCCCTTGCCTTCTGGGGGAGGGGGGCAGGTTTCCCTCGCCCTAGGCCAGATGCCCCCCATCCATGCTCCTTGCTATCCGCAATGAGTTCTGTTACTCTTCATGCCTTCGCTTTACCTCCTCTTTCGTGGTGCTGTTGCGGGGAGTCCATTCCCACACACAGTGGTCCCGTGTGACAGGGCAGAACTGCCCCATAGCATTTTCTAGGTTGTAATCTTTCAGAGCGCAGATCCCTAGGTCTTCCTGTCCTGGAGCTGCTGGGTGGAGGAGAGCCGCTTGCTCTTCCAAAGCCTCCCTCTGGCTACTGCCTCTTCCTGCAATCGCTCCCTGACTCCACTTCAGGTGAGGCGCCGTTTCCCTGACGGACAGGCAGTACGCTACTATAGTCATGATACTGTGTGCCTGATTGATAGCGTCTTAAAACAGATGTGACTCTGGGGAGGATCAGGAGAAAGAAAGGGTGTGTTTCAGTGTGATTGTGGGGGTAGGAGTGTGCGGGGCACAGGTGTGTGTGTGTGTGACAGAACAGCTTAACCTTCATGTTCCATCATACGAAGTTAGCAGATCATGGTTCAAATAAGCAAAAAGACCCAAACTCACAGCCATGGAGCCAGTGCGGACTCCTAGGGATCCTGTAGGCTGAGTGGAGCTGCCTCCTACGAGTTCCTGAGATGGTGACTCTTAATAGGAGCAGAAAGCTTCATCTTTCCTCCCTTGGAGCTGCTGATGGTTTTGAACAGCTGACCATGTGGTCAGCAGTTCAAAGCATAACCCGTTATACCACCAGGCTCCCATGGTTCCAATAGCAGCGTGTGCGGCGGGGAGGTGGAATCAATCAATTGTCATATCAGCATATTGGTTATTTATTTACCAACGTGAATGTCAAAATAAATCATGAAGAGCTGGAACATGACAAGGGGTGGGGGGCGGATTCGGAGATGGTTTGGATTGAACTGGTGTGAAATGTAGTAGAAAATGGAAGAACTGGGCAGTGTTTCGTTCTGTTACACGCAAGGACCCACGAGCTGGTCTACCAAAAGAAACACGGGGCAATCAGCTTCTGTCAAGGGTTCCCTCTTTGGAGTCGTGGGGCTCTGGTGGTGTAGAGGCCACGCGTTGGGCTGCTAACCCCAAGGTCAGCACTTCGAAACCGCCAGTCACTCCATGGAAGAACGATGAGGCTTTCTGTTCCCATGAAGAGTTATGGGCTGAGAAACCTGCAGGGGCAGCTCTACCCTGTCCTGCAGGGTCACTATGAGTTGACGTCGACTCGATGGCATGAGTTTGGGCTTTTTTTAATAGTGACAAATATTACAACTGATCAAATTCAAATTAAATGAGGAACGTAAGTCAAACTGCTTCAGGTAAGAGGGCAGAATGGGGATCCAGCTCCACTCTGAGATTCACCAAGGACGCTCTGAGACTAGAGAGGCCACGGTTTCTAGAAATTCCCTGGAAACAAATGAGAACTGCCAAATTCCTTGGATGAGAAGTAGTCGCTTGAACAACCGTTAGTCTAGCTGTGATCCTGGATGGGAGGATCGAGTTGCCTTCCACGTCTAAGAACGTAATGCAGACAGCACCCGCATGCTGAGTCTAGGAGAAGCTGGGTCGCTTGTGCTGCCCCAGGTCCACAAATGGCTCCAGGCTCACATTGAAGAGGCTGTGTCTGCAGAGATGGTTTCCAGGGGCTTGGGGGAGAAGGTGCCTCCCCGGTCCTTCACAGAGCGCCCAGCTGGCTGCCTTGATGAAGAGCTGTTTGTTTTTTTAAAAAGGGCTCCATCCAGAACAGTCTCTGAGAATATGTAGAACTCGTTTAGTCACAAGCTTGGCCATTTTAAATCAAGGAAATGGCATGTTTTGGTTAGGTCCTTCCTGAGCCATTTTTTTTACACAGATTTTCAGCAGCATTGATGCAGGATACATAATTATAGTGTCTCTAAATTAAGAGGAGGCTATATGAAGATGCTAATGCCACATACAATACTTAGAAAAACTTGTGACCTGGATCGTGTAGACTAGGAATTTTCATTGCCTTGTTTCAGTTATATGTATGTATATATATATATATATATATATATATATATATATATATATATATATATATATATATATATATAGAGAGAGAGAGAGAGAGAGAGAGAGAGAGAGAGAGAGAGAGAGAGAGCGCCTTGGGGTAGATTTTGAATATATAATACATTCCATTTTTCTCTTTAAATATCTGTCTGTCTATCTATCAGAGAAGCTGGATTCTATGAAGAAGGGTGACATGGGGATTAGAGGAAAACGTATGACCAACCTGTGATACGCAGGTGACATAACCTTGCTTGCTGAAGGTGAGGAGGAACGGAAGCCCTTGCTGATGAACGTCAAAGAGTGTAGCCTTCAGTGTGGATTTCAACTCAATGTCAGGAAGACCCAAATCCTCACGATTGGACCAGTAGGGAACATGGTAAATGGGGGGGGAAAGGTTGAAATTAGCCAAGATTATGTCTAACTTGGGTCCACAATCAATGCTCGTGGAAGCAGAAGTCAGGAGATCCGAAGGTGTGTTGCATGAGGTAAATCTGCTTGCTGCACAAGACCTCTTGATAGTGTTTTGAAGAGCAAGAATGTTACTCTGAGGACTAAGGTGTGCCTGACCTGGTATTCCCCACTGCATTATATGCATGTGAAAGTTGGACATTGAATAAGAAGATGGTAGAAAAAACCTGATATTTTTGAATGGTGGTGCTGGAGAAGAAGATTGCAAGTCCCATGGACCCTTAAAAGGACAAACCAATCTGCGATGGAAGAGATACGGCCGGAGTGCTCCTTAGAGTCAGGGATGGCAAGCCTTTGTCTTACAGACTTTGGACATATGGCCAGGAGAGTCCAGTCCCCGGAGAAGTGGACAGGCGGAAAGAAGCAGAAGGCCCTCAATGAGATGGAGTGACCCAGTGACTGCATCGATGGACTCAAGCACAGGAACAGTCCTAAGGAGGGCCAGGCCCAGAGTCTCCCTGCTGTGCAAAGGCTGGCTGTGGGTCAGAAGTGACGCGATGGCGCCTCACGACATCTATCTGTCTGTCTGCTTGTCTATCTATCTATCATCTATCTGTCTGTCTATCTATCTATCTATCTATCCATCTATCTATCTATCTATCATCTCACCTATCTATCTTCTACCTATCTATTATCTATCTATCTACCTATCTATCATTATCTATCATCTATCTATCATTATCTATCATCTATCTATCATTATCTATCATCTATCTATCTGTGTATCTATCTGTCTATCATCTATCTATCTACCTATCTACCAATCGACTTATCTATCATCTGTATACTTACCTACCTATCTGTCTACTCCAGTAGTGCCAAGTCAAATCTGCCTTAAAGCAAACATAGGACAAAGGAGACCTGCCCATTGGGCTTCCAAAGCTGCAAATTTTCACAGGAGCAGATCGCCACATCATTTACCCAGAGAGCCCTGGGGAATATGAACTGTCAACCTTTTGGTGAGCAGTTCAGCACTTACCCGCTCCACCACCAAGGCTCCTTTACAGACATACCAAGCGATGGAAAACAGCATTGCTACTGGGGTCTCAGTTCATGCACGCGCAGTTTCATTCCCAAGCAAACGTGTTTCAATATGTCTCTGTGATCAGTGGAGGGCTGCCGGCAAGTTCTCTCAGGAATACACCTAGTTTTATTAGCATGCCTTCCATAAAACAAAGCAAGGTCCCATCGAAACACTGGCTTCCTGGGACCTGCTACGGCAGTTTAATTCTATGCTGCTGCTGCTGTGTGTTGAGCTACACAACTGTCTCTGTGTGGTACTACCTATGTGTCTTTTTCAACAAATAATTTAGTTTATTTGTTTTTCTGCCCCCTCCCTTGCCCCGGCATCAAAGTCTGCTTCTTTTGGGGTGGAATCCATTGCCCTTGATTTTCTTTTCTTTCACAGTAGTGGTCTCATGCAGGGTTTGTGTCTGTGGGATTGCCTAACTTCCCGCAGCTGTCTCCCAAATTCGTCCACGCCCCGAGACGCTTGGCAGTTTCCTCATATTCTTTGGGGACGCGTTGGATCCCGTCGTGTGTTTGCACCCAGTTTGCACCCATCCCCTCACCCATGGGCGGTTAGGTTGCTTTCATTTCTTTGCTCCAGTGAGTTGTGATGGGAGCATCATAGGTGTGTGTCTAAGTATCTGCTTGTGTTTTGCTTCCTATTTCTTCCAGTTCTATCCTGCAAAGGGGGTTCACCTTGTTAGATTTTCTCCAAGGACGCAGTAGGACCGTGAAGGCTTATTAGGAAGAAGTTTAAAGAAAATGGACATCTGCACTGGTGGGGTGAAGGCCGGGAAAGCTGTGCAGAGGGATTTCTGTCCATCTTACAATGCACCTGCTCCTTCGGCAAGGGCGGTCAGAGCTGTCACCGAGAGACCTCGCTCCCCCCACCCCCAAAGCCCCGGCCTTTCCCCTTCAGACTCCTTTCAGTTCCCCAAACTCAACGGACGGTTCTAAGGAAAACGATTTGAGCCCCTCAAGGGCGCCCAGCTGCCAGGTTGGCATGTTCGCCGTGGCAGCACTTTGAAAAGGGCAGGAAGATGGAAGCCACCTTCAGCGAGGTACAGACCGAGAGGGAGGATGCCTCAAGGAACAATGCTTCGCTTTGTGAGATTTGTGCTTGCAACGGCTTCTGGGACTTTGTAGCAATCCTTTCTCACTTACTTGCATATGTGTGTGGATAGAGAGAGACAAATGTACATGAAACTGCCCTGGAGCTGACTCCAAATCATAGTAACCCCATGTGTGTGCCATATGTTTTCCAAGGGCTGATTTTCTGAAGTGGTTAGCCAGATCTTTCTTCCACGGTACCTGTGGGTGGACTAGAACTGCTCATTTGTTTGGTTCACAGCTGGGTGAAAATGGAACGAAGGGATAATGGAATTTTCCCGTGAATGTTTCACACCCCTTCTTATATCCTCTGCAAAAGGGAACACAAGGTGTCAGGGGAGTTACACGCAGGGTCTGTCCCCGGGAGTTTCGGGAACACTGCTCTGCTGTGACTGAGAAAGGTTTCTTTGGTGTGTCTAAGAAAGATTTAACAAAGGAGACTTTTTGAGCCGCGTCCCAGATTTCTGCCCTTTGAGCTGAGAACATTTGTACCCTCCCACACAGACTCTTAGGAGCGGCCCCTGCTTCCTGACCACTGCCCACCTCACCCCAAGTCACAGCCACAAGACAGCGGGGCTGCTGGCCTCCTGGGGGGTGGTCCCAGGCTGAGCCTCAGGAATCCGGAATCCGGGAGCCAGAGACGTAGCGTGTAAGCACAGACCTGTTAGGGTCATGCAAACGTGGGGTGGGGATGGTGTCGGCACAGAGAAAGCCTGCTGCTCTCAAGAGAGGAGGGGAGCAGAGATTGGGGTCCCAAGGGAGGCAGGGAAAGACAGGTGGTGACCGAGTGATAGAAAGAGGGAAAGCAGGGACAGGGACGCAGGGAGTGGGGAGAGATGACAGTGAGAGACAGAGACATACACCGAGAGACAAGCCTCCTGACTAAGTCAAGTCCTCGGACACCTGGCTGCCCCCCTGCCCCGTGTCCCAGAAGCTGGCCCTAACCGAGTGAGTCAGTGAGTCACCAGACAGGGCCAGGATGGAGGGTAATTGAGGCCCCCTGCCTTTGTGTCTGCTGATTATTTTTATCTTATTTTGAGTGTGTGCTTGTGTGGGGGAGCATTTGGCGAGCCCCCCCCTCTTTAAACGGGGCTGCAAATTAAGCATGTCAGTTATTGTAATAAAGCTGCTATGTCTGTCTCTTTGTTCAGACGCCGGAGTTTTTCCCGGTTCCAGTCATTCAGTCAGTGTTGCTGGAGGAGTGACGCCGAAGCGTCTGGGTTTTTATTTTGGTCCCCAAGGTACAGAAAGTGCTGTCGCCTTTCTTCGTGTGCACGGCTGGGGGCTGTGCCTGCCTGCGGTGTCTGGGTGTCTGCGAGCTGGGCCGGTGGTAGCTGGGTGGGAACACCCGGGGCAGCAGGCTGGGCCAACAAC
The DNA here is from genome assembly GCF_050624435.1 of Tenrec ecaudatus. Taxonomy (NCBI): domain Eukaryota; kingdom Metazoa; phylum Chordata; class Mammalia; order Afrosoricida; family Tenrecidae; genus Tenrec; species Tenrec ecaudatus. Next base: position 21,438 of record NW_027458871.1, read on the forward strand.
AAACAGCCACTCCCTGCCAGCGAGTAGCAGGCACTCACTGCTGGCAAGTCAACGCTGAGTCACAGGCCCCCCCTTGGGTTTCTGAGACGGTAACTGTTTACTGGAATAGAAAGCCCAGTCTGTCTCCCTCAGAGCTGCTGGTGGTTTCAAACTGCCCACCATGCGGATCCAGCCCAACGTGTAACCACAACACTACCAGGTCCAGTAGCAGATGGTAAACAACAACAGTCTTTTCCTCATGGTGACCCCGGGTAGCTGGGCGAACCTGTGTCCCCTTGGGTGATGAATAGCTTGTTGGGAGAAGGAGATTGCCTGGCCTTTCTTCTGAGACACTCCTGGGTGGAGAGCCACCAAGCTGTCGATTAGCAGCCAGGTGGGTAAACGGGGCCACCCCACACCAAAGGCACTGTGGTAGAGTGCACCCGATCCATCACAACCAGAGAGGGCAGAGCAGACCCACCTGGTGGCTGTCGCTGTGTCACTGAGCACTGGAGGGGGGGGGGCTGGCCTTCCCTGGGGAGCAGCTGGTGGGTTGGGTTGCTGTAACCCACAACCGACCCTCAATCAATACAGGTGGAAGAGCGAAGCAGGAAAGTACCAAAGGGGACGGCGTGGGGGGTGGCTCTGGTACCAGGGACCCCCTACTTCCTGGAGGGTCTCATCAGATGGGGTGGTGCCCGCTCACTGGGACGGAGCTAGGGAAGGTCTCCATGGGCCGTCCACTGGATGCTGGGAGGAGCTGGCAAAGCGGTTCCTGCTGGGCTCTGCCTGGCTCAGGACAAAGAGAACAAAGAGCAGAAGCCTCCTGGGGGGTGAGGGTGGGAGGAGAGGGGTGCAGAAAGGTCTCCCTCACTGGGGCAGAGCCAGAAGGCTCTGAGACAGGGACCTTGGCTCGCTTCCCCCTGGTCCAGAGGATGCACTGGGCCCTCCCAGACCTCCCATTGAAATCTGGTGTGCTTCCCTTGCTGTCTTTTTTTATTGAAATCATTTTATTGGGGGCTCATACCACTTTGATCACAATCCACACATGCATCCATTGTGTGTCAAGCACATTTGTACATTTATTGCCATCATCATTCTCAAAACATTTGCGTTCTACTTGAACCCTTGATATCAGCTCCTCATTTTCCCCTCTCTCCCTGCCCCCTTCCCTCATGCACTCTTGATAATTTATAAATTATTATTACTTTGTCATGTGTTACACTGTCTGATGTCTGCCTTCACCCACTCTTCTGTTGTCCATCCCCAGGGAGGAGGTCATATGTAGATCCTTGTAATCAGTTTCCCTGTTCTACCCCACCTTCTCTCCACCCTCCCGGTGTTGCTACTCTCACCACTGGTCCTGAGGGGTTCATCTGTCTGGACTCCCTGTGTTTCCGGTTCCTATCTGTACCAGTGTACATCCTAACGGAGATACAGTTTTCTTTAGATGCGGTCTTGGCCCAGTCTTAAGAGCAGTCCACCCCCTTGCTTTATTTAAAACAAACCAACATGTTCACGGAGCTAAGCTTCCCATACCATGTTACTCACCCTCCTCAAGGGTCCAGGTCTGTGGATTTTAGTATCTCCCAAAAGTGGTACGACTATCGTCGCTCTCGGCTCCCTCTGAGCCAGACTTGAATCAATGGCAGCAGGCTGTGGGTTGGGGGAATTTCAGAACAAGGAGCGAGCCCTTCTGGCACAGTGGCTAAACTATCACCTGCCAACCAAAAGGTTGGCGATTCAGATTCACCCTGTGGCTCCTAGAAAGAACGGTGACAGCCTAGAAAAAACCCTGGGGAGCCGTTCTACCCTGTCACTGTCACGTGGGGCCACTATGAGTCAAGAGCAACTGGAGGGCAGAGAGGCAACAGCAGCAAGGTCGGAATACTGCGGGCCTTCTCACGGAAACCCTGTCCGCGTGAGCAGTGCTCCTCTCCCCCCCCAAGCCCCCGGCAACCCCGAATCCACCTGTCATCTCTGTGGATGCGCCCTGTTTGGACATTTAATGTCAACACAAGCACACACATACTTATATGGCCATCTGTGTTTGACTTCTTCCACTTAGCATATGTTTTAAGTTGTTGTTCGAAAAACATCTCATTGTCCTTTAGGTGAAAGTTTTCGCAGCGAATTTGTTGGCCGTTCTGCAGTGTGTGTGTTGCTTGCTCTCCGCCTCCACCCGCCTTTCCTGATCCGGTTTAATCCCTCCTTTCCGTCTCACCTTTGCCTTCAGGAAAATGTGGCCAACTTTGGTCCCGCCTAGCTGGTTGTTCTAAGAAGCACAGCCTCCAGGTGTCATTGTTCCCTTATAGGCCGATCTATTATTTCGGCTAATAGGTAAGCGTCTGGAGCGGGGCCGTTCTAGGGTGTCTTAGAGGGTTCCTCGTTCTCTTCTCACCCTAGTAACCCTGGTCCCATATGAGTTTTGCTCCCTATCTCCTCTCGCATTTTTACTGGTGCCTTCCCTTGTGTTCCCAGTCTACGCAGTCCTCTCGGTTAGCAAAGCCTGTGGTTCCTGTGGGCCATTCGCCCTGTGGCCTCACGACGTCCTGGAAGCTCTGGTTTCTTGCACTTTCCTGTGCTCCGGACAGGAATAGACTAAGAGCCGCGTCTCAGATGGCTGCTCACAACTTTTCAGACCTCACATGCTACTCAACAGCGGTGGCTGTAGAACATTGCCGTTGTGAACCAAGTTATGCCAATTGACCCAGGTGGTCCCTGAGGCATGCCTCTTCGCCTTCAGACCCAGTAACTTGGGCCCACGAGGTGGTTGGAATGTCTGTGAACTTTCCATAACTTTCCATGGTGGGCTCTAGTGTGTGTATGAACAGACTCATATGCTACACATACAAATATGAATTACAAATGCCCATAAACATATGCCTGTGCATGTATTCCCACATTTATATAGCATACTTATCTACCTATGTAACCACTTACCAATTTTGGGGTACTATTACTGGTTTTGCAGGATTGCTTATGTTATACCATTTATAATAATTGTCGATGATCCCTTCAGGACCGGTGGTGAGAGTGGCAATACCGGAAGGGTGGATGGAGGGTGGAGTGGAAAGGGGGAACTGATTACAGGGATCTACATATAACCTCCTTCCTGGGGGACAGACAACAGAAAAGTGGGTGAAGGGAGATGTCGGAAAGTGTAAGATATGACAAAATAATAATTTATAAATTTTCAAGGGTTCATGAGGGATTGGGGAGCAGGGAGGGAGGGGGAAAATGAGAAACTGATGCCAGGGGCTTAAGTGGAGAGCAAATGTTTTGAGAATGATGAGGGCAACGAATGTACAAATGTGCTTTACACAATTGATGTGTGTATGGATCGTGATAAGAGTTGTATGAGCCCCTAATAAAATGATTAAACACTAAAATAAAATCAAGAACTAGAGAGAAAAAAATAACTGTTCTTTATTCTTGTGTACCTCTCAGCATCTTTACTCAATCAATTCATGTTGTGCTAACTTCCTCCATATGTGTATGCCATTCCCATCACCAGTTGGGCTGCTCACTACAAGGTCAGCAGTTCAAAACCACCTGCTGCTTCTAGGGAGAAAGAAGAGGCTTTCTCTCCCATGAAGAAATACAGGGATGGAGTGGGTGATGGGGAGGGTAAGGGGATCTTGGGAGTAAGTGGTGAAGGGAGGGGGTGGAGCACAGAATGCACTGTGGTTGTTTAACTCATCTTGGAGGTGATTTAACCACAGGGAGGAGAAATGTTCTAAAAAAAATGATGTGGGGGTGATTGTACAATTCTCCTGGATATGATTGAATGATTGAACTATCGAATTATCTGGTGTATGAATTACTTGCCAATAAAACTGTTGGGGGAAAAAAAGAGTTAGCGCCTTGGAAACTCCAGCCTGTCCTAAAGGGTTGCTATGAGACAGCTTCCACTCAACGGCAGTGATGTGGGTTTGGGTGAGCGAAGAGAGAAAATAAACAAGATTAGTACCATTCCCTGATTCTGTCCTACTGGATTTATTTCACGTAGGAGCTCTAGGGACTTGACTTTATTTAGTTAATGCCATATAGCTTCACTTTTCTGTTTGCTAAGCCTGGCATCTTCCCTTACTTTCTTCCTGTCGCCCTATTAATTTTCTTCACTTGCCACACAGCTTCCTCTGGTTAACAACCCTCCTTCCTTCCTGTCATCCTCCTCATTACAGCGTCCCCGGATGTTCTAACGGAATGGAGGCTCCAGCTCCCCTGCTCTCCCCTCAGCCTCATTTCCCAGAAAAAAAGTAACAGCTGTTTTCTTAACACCTCCCCAGTGTCTCAAGTCTCCCGTGAGAGAGCTTCTGCAGCGAATAACAAAGCATTGTCAGGAGTTTTGACGCCTTCTTCCCTGGCTCCTGGGCTACTCTCTGGGGTCAGCTGCACTGTCTTCCTCCTGGGTTCTGCCTTCCTCGGTGATTCATATGTAAATCCTACGCCCGCCAGTTGATGTTTTTAAAAGAAAAATTTTAAAGTTTTCAAGCCTTGTTTAAATGAACAGAAAATAAGGGAGAGAACAGTTTAAATCATGGAGATTCTGCTTACTGGTCAATGGAGCCCTGCGGGTGCCATGTTAATGTCACTCTGCTGCTCACCCCAAAGACCGACAATCCGGCCATCCGGCCACTCTGCAGGAGAAAGAAGTGAGTGACAGTCCTCTGTCACTCAGTCTTCTCGATTTGTCTTAGGGGTTACTGGAAGGTAGAGAAGCCTACCATTCACTGGCGTCCTTGCTCCCCAACGGGCCCGGATGGAGGCTGCGGTGGGAAGCCGTGGCATCTCCTCTGGGATGAGCATCTCATCATGGAGAATGCGACCCTAATGTCTAAGGATGCATAGTTTTCATCCAACATACCCCTGGGGAACCAGCCGCTCCGTCTGGGGCCGGCCATGGGGACAGCGGCTGTGGGGAGGGGAAGCCGACTCAGCAGTGTGGAGCCTTTTAGGTCACACGAGGGATTTTAAAATGCAAAGAATGAAGTCTTAGGTGCAGATCTTAGGATCCAACCTTCAGGTAGAATGGGACCTCACTGTCCTAGAATGTCAGCCACAATCTAGGGGGCCGTAACCCCCTCTGATTGACAGCGCCTGCTAGCAGCCCCCCTGGGGCTTCCCATTCTGCGCTCCACAGTGAGGCGAACAATTAACCTGAAAAAAGGCTAGCTGATCCGTGATCAAAGATATTAGCCATTGAAACCCCTAAGTGGTCGTTTGCTGTTAGGTATTGAATTCTGTGTTGCAAATCCTGATCGCTAGGCCCGTGGCTACAATCCCATTTGGGAGCGTGCACCGTCTCTGCTACTAATGAGATATAATGAGTGCAGGGAGTGTGTCCTGAGTCAACCTCTCTCTTTTTAAAAAAATCATTTTATTGGGGGCTCTTACAGCTCTTACCACAATCCATCCATCCATTTGTACATTTGTTCTCATCATCATTTTCAAAACATTTTCTTTCTACTTGAGCCCTTGGTATTGGCTTCTTTTCCACCACCCCCACCTTTCCTCACTCACAAATTCTTGATAATGTATCTGGTTGTTTTTTTTTTTTCATGTCTTACACCCACCACTGTCTCCCTTCACCCACTTTTCTGTTGTCTGTCCCCCTGGGAGGGTGTTATATGTAGATCATTGTGATCAGTTCCCCCTTCTCCCTCCACCTTCCCGTTACCCTCCTGGTATCACTACTCTCATTCTTGGTCCTGAGGGGTTTATCTGTCCTGGATTCCCTGTGTTTCCAGTTCTTATCTGTACCAGTGTACATCCTCTGGTCTAGCCAGATTTGTAAGGTGGAATTGGGGTCATGATAGTTGGGTGTAGGGGGAAGCATTAAAGAACTAGAGGAAAGTTGTATGTTGCATCGGTGCTATACTGCACCCTGACTGGCTTGTTTCTTCCTTGTGACCCTTCCGTAAGATCATGTCCAATTGTCTGCAGATGGACTTTGGGTCTCCACTCTGCCCTCTCCCTCATCTACAATGATATGACTTTTGGTTCTGGGGCGTCAATCTCTCTCTCATTTTCAACTTTGTATTTTGAACTAGGTGAAGACTTAGCAAGCAGATCAATTTTCCATTCACTAGTTTACCTTTTGTTTCATTTCATTGATTGCAGTCCCTACAATATACCAGCACTTAACTCACTTCTTCCCTGAGTTTCCTGTTTCTTCTCTCCCTTCTTTCTTAACCACTCAGACCTTTGTCTTTAGATAAATGCTGCCCTTTTGATCTCAAATAGTTGCCAATTCTATGATGTATGTATCTCACTAGTACCATTGTTCCCATTATAGAACTGTCTATTGGTCGGCAGACAATTGGGTCATGGGTTTAGTTCATTTCCAGACCTGAAGGGTGACCAAGGGCCATAGTCTTGGGGGTCCCACCATTCTTGATCCAACCATAAGCCTGGTCTTTTTTCCCATGATTCTGAGTTTTATTTCACATTGCTCTCCCACTCAATCCAGAATCTTCTAAAGTGGTCGCTTTCAGAACAGTTGGTAAGTAGATAGCATCTCGTTCTTCTGGTTGTAGGATCATGAACACTACTGTTTGTTAGCCCCGCGGTCCCCTGGACTCCTGTTTCCATGCAGCTTTGATTTCTACCACTGTTCTCTCCTCCAGGCAGCGAGAGATCAATAGTTGTACCTTAGATAGCGCTTGAGCTTTCAACACTCAAGTCATTACTCGCCAAAGTAGGATGTAGAACATTGTCTTTGTGGACGATGTGATGCCAGTTGACCTTGGTGTCCCCTGAGATTATGGTCTTGAACACCCAGGCCCAGGGTTGAATCAACCTCTTTGGGGATATAAAAAGTATTAAACAAAGAAGTAGAGATGGGGAAAGAGAAATACCAGACCATCTAGAGTTCGCCGAGACAAGGACCTTTCCGTAGAGTTGAGAGAAAGAGAAAGCCTTCCTGTAGATCGAGCTGGTATCTGGAATTTGAGCCTCCAGTCTCTTAAACTCTAAGAAAATAAATGTCTGTTAAACAACACTAGGCAACTAAGACAATCTATTCCAAAGCTTGGTACAAAGAGACAGAAAGAGCCAGATTTCCTCTCTCTGGACTATGGCATTGGAAATTGCCAAAGGAAGAGGCAGTTAGCTATGGGAGCTGAGACCTACTGGATAGAATTCTTTAACTTAATCAACATTTACTGGCATAGTGGGCTATGTGTTGGGTTGTGTGTTAGTTACATAATCTGTTGTCAATTTGCGAGGATTAGGAGTGAACCGATGGAATGTAGCCTGCCAATCATTGTATAGCCAATGAGGCCTCTGTGTGGGCATGGCCTTCCCTGAGGATTCTGGGAATTGGTGAAATTCCTCCTTGGAGGCAGGCGACACACTGTGTCTCTCTCACTTCCTGCAAGACACTTTTTAGGAGAAGCCACAGGAAGCTACCCTGATGCAGCCAGAACCCTGGGAGCTGGAGAACCACCTGGAGACCCCTGCCAGCGCTGAGATGCTTAACAACACCACTGGATCCACCAGGCTTCCCACCCACTGGCCTGTGATCGTCCTGCATTTGGTGTCATTGCATGTGTTTCATGAGTCAGCAGAGGACTTTATAGATTGATACTGGACATATGGACTTATGGATTGGGCTGGGATGTTTTCTCAATGTTCAATTTCTCTTGTATATAAAGCTCTTTCTTATACACTTATGAGTACCTATGAATTTGTTTTTCTCTAGTCTACCTGGACTAACATCATGGTCAACAGTTTAAAACCATCAATTGCTCCAAGGGAGAAAAAGAGGCTTTCTGTTCCTGTAAATATTTGCAGTCTGGCTTGGAAACCTGCAAGGGTATTTCTGACATGTCCCATAGGGTCACTATGAGTCAGAATAGACTGGATAGCAATGAGATTTTTAAAAAAATAAATGATATGTCAGGTACTCTTCATGGTAACCTATGTGTTACAGAGTAGAACTGAACTCCAGAGGGCTCTCTTGGCTGTAATTTTTATGGAAGCAGATTTCTGGGTCTTTCTTCCACGGTGCCATTTCCATGGTTTGAACCATCAACTTTTTGGTTAGTGGGTGAGCACACGTTGTTCACACCCCACAGGGGCCTTACTGCCTTAGCTACTGAGGATAGAGTGCTGAACAGATTCTTGTTCTCATAGAGCTTACGCAGAGAATGTTGTAGGCAAGCAATAAATCAATATGCAAACATGATAAAAAAGAGAACCGCAGAAGGCCCTAACATTTTTGGAATAATGCCATGAACTCATCACAAGTACCTTTGTCTTTGAGAAACAGCTCACAGCTTGCTGTGGGCCCTGCTGTTTTTGGTGATGTTAAGGGTGGGAAACAAGTGGATGGTGTTGCTAAGTAATTAAAGGGGTGGACTGGAAAGCTTACTTCCACAAACCATGGACTACTCTGCCATAGGCTGCCTTCCCTGCCTTAAAACACACACACCACCCATCACAAGGTTGGATCTAGAGCCATTCCCCCCACTTCCCGAAGGGGACGAATAACAGGCATGTGGATGAAGGGAGATGATGGATAGTGTAAGATAGGAAATAACAATATAGGATTGATTAAGACTTCACGAGGGTGGGAGAGTGGGGGATGGAGGGGAAAAAAGAGGAGCTTATACCAAGGGCTCAAGTAGAAAATGTTTTGGAAATGTACAGATATGCTTGATGTATGTAATGTTATAAGAGCTGTAAGAGCCCCCAATAAAATGATTTTTAAAAACAACTTACACCTCCTCCTGGTGGGAGCCAGAAATCTGCTGACCTCTCTTGCAGACTGAGCACAAGCATTGGACCTAGGACACTCCCGGTCAGATAGGCCTGCATGAGGCTACGTGTCACGGAGAAGCAGCTGCCAAGTAATCCTCTCTGGGAGGCTGGGAATAGATCCGCTGATCTTCAGAAGCTGCAGCTGTAGGCATTCCAGGAATGGGGGCCCCTTCAAGCGCCACCGGATAACAGCAGTGCCTCTGCGGTGAGTGTGGGCTAACCCTGGCCAGACGTTCGGCTTCCAACCCGGCTTCCGGGAGACCTAGTATCATTTGATAAATTCCTCTTAGCCTTTAACCAGCTACAGAGCCATCTGCTGCTTAGAACCAAGGTCTCTTACTGATAACACGCTGGGACAGAAGCAATAAAATGAACAAGATGGTTTCGCGTAGAGACCAGGGCTCGAAGGAGAAGCAAGCCCCCGAGGCTGGGAGACAGAGGACTGGCAGGGGATGGGGGCTACCTTTGATAAGGTGGTCAGGGAAGCCTCTCAGGGTGATATTCAAGCTGAGACCTGAAAGATGAGACAGCACCGGTCATGCAAAGATCTAGGTAAAGGCACTTCTAGGCAGAGGAATCAGAAAATATGAAAAATGAGCTCAGGGTATGGAGGGTGATTAGAGGTTCTTGGTGTTGGGTCACGAGAGACATAAGGAGACTGGAAAGCAGGTTGGAGCCGACTCCTGCCAGGTCTCGCAAGCTTTGACGATGGAGTTCCTTCATCTGACCTTTGCCTTGCTTCCTCGGAAAAGTCCAGCGATTCTCCTCCTTCCCCTTCACCCCCAATCCCTGAGGAGTTCCCTTTGCCCTCGTTGGTTCCTTATTTATAGCTAGATTGATGGACATTTCCTGGACAAGCTACACACAACTTCTGGCTTGATATTCCGTACTCGGCCTTGGGCTGCTGCCTGCCCTCTGATTGGTTTGCACCTCGCAAGGATTAGTCCAAGGGTCTGCAAAATAAAGGTCAGTGGTCTACCACGAGGGGATCGGCCCGTTTGTGACCGGACCGGCCCTGAAGCTGATGAGGAGTTGTACCCGTGTGTGGAGCCGACCCCACACAGGGTTTTCCCCTGGAAGCAAGCCTAAGAGAGACGGCAGGGAGCAGCAGAAGCGGGGGTGGGGGGGGGGGGTGGGGGGGGTGCAGACCTTTTAAAAGAGGTGTAACCACAGAGGGGGCGAGGCCCCGTGCAGGCTAGACAGACCAAGAAGAGCCTGTCCTGAAGGGCGTGAGGAGGTCGGCACCGAGGGCAGGCAGAGCTCTCGGGCCCTGAAGACTGTGCTGATCCAGATCCTGACCTTGAGTGGTCTAGTGTGGGCCTTCATAAAGCACGGAACTGTCAGGCATGGCCTGTGAGTCCTGGGTGATCGCTGCAGGGGACTGATCAAGCCCAGGAGAGCCGGGCCTAGTGCTGAGGGCAGGGCCCTGATCTGAAGGCTGGAGAGGGGGGACCTGTTGGAGCTCCGCCTCATGGGGATCGGCCTCCACGGCACCCCTGAAGTTAGGGTGTGATGACGGAAATGACAGAGTTGGACTTTCAGGACCAGGCCATAAAAGATACCATTGCTCTCTGGCCTCCCTCCCTCTGAGGATTCTCAAGCAGCCGGGAAGGGAGCCGCTGGGGGCGGGGCCTCGGGCCCAGGTCCAGCCAGGATGTCCCTCTGACAACACCCAAGACAAAAACACCCAGCTAAGCCGCTCCCACACAAGTCACCGGGACCCTGCGGGGTTGCCGAGCGGAACTGAGCTCTGCAGGGCGAGCCGACACTGGGTGCGATGGTGAGTGCGTGGTGTCAAGCGTTCACACGTTGGAGTAATCAGCCACCTAGCCGCCCTGTTCACAGGCTGTCTGCGTTGACTGGAGAAGTCGTCTGACTCCCAGCCTTGGGTAGGAGGGACGCCATGGAGGTCAGGACTCAGGTGGGAGAAGGCACCAAATGGCAGAAGCAGAGGAAAAGCGCCAGTGGGGAAGAGGGGGGCTGAGCAAAGTCTGCGGCCCAGCTTGGCTATAGGCTTGGGTCCCGGATTGTCCTCTCGGCCCCAGCTTGTGTGTTCTCACAGCAAACGCCGCAGGACTTGGTGTGATGTGGGTGGATTCTCTGCCTCGTTCCACGCAGAGTGATTCCTGCCCTGATGTTGGACAACAAGGGGCAAGGGATGGGTGGGAGTGGGTGGGGGGGGGGGCTGCCTTTCCCCAATCTTGGATATGTATGTGGTTCATCAGAGCCATACCACCCTAGATTTATTAGCCTTTCCGTGTGGCCTTTCTGAGAGGGACTGGCCAATGACCTTGCAGGTTTGGGGTCTCTCTTGTATCCATGCCCCTTCATGCCAAGTTGGTGTGTGTTTCTGAATTCTGATAGCTCTTCCCATGGACACTTCATGATCCCACGGGCGGCTGAGTGAGCAGCTTCGATATGCGTATTAGCTATTGGCAATTTTCTCCCCTGCATGGCTTCTGCATATCCTTGCTTTTTGTTGTTGTTAGGCTGATGTGGTTTTTTTTAATCTGATTGATAAGGGAATCATTGTTTATAAAGGAAATGAGTCCTGTGACTGTCACTTGTGTGCAAATCATCACCAACCCCCACATTCCCCACGGGTACCTGTGTCTCTGCTGTCAGCTGCTTGGGATGGAAGGCCAAGCTCTGGCCACAGCCCACCCGCCACCTGCCAGCTGCCCAGCGTCTCTCCTCTCCCCAGGACCACTGCCCTTGCCATAAAACTATCCCTATGTGCTTGGAGAGAAATACTCACCCGTCTCCTGGATTCAGACATCATCACTAGTAAAAACCCACACCATGGAGCTGATTCTGCCTGACAGCGGTCCTATGGGACGGGGTTGAACTGTCCTGTGGCTTTCTGAGCCCATCTTTACAGAGTGAAGAGCCTCATCTTTCTCTAATGGAGTGGCTTGTGGTTTCCAATTGCTGGCCTTGGTGAGCAGCCCAGCCCATCACCCACTACACCACTAACATGCTGAAGACCAAGAGGAGAAAACAGAATCTTCCAGAGGAGGGAAACCTCAGCTGAAGCCGATGGAGTCCCCGCCGCTCCCCGCCACCACCACCCCTGACTCAAAGTCATGGTTTTCATAGATACAATAGAGAACAAAGAAAATGGTGAAAAGACCATGATGGGTGGCAGGTCCACGCATTCCTGTCATAGCGCTGCACAAGCAGGAAAGAGGGAAGCGTGGTTGGGAGAAAGTCGCAGGTTAAAACCAGGTTATGGATTGGTTCTGGGGTTTCGGTGAAGTGGTCGGGGGTCTGTGACTCATGGTCGGATAGCCCTGAACTGGACTCCCACTTTGAAGAGAGATGGCATTAAATCACTTAGACCTGCCAGGCAAATTCCCTAGTTCTTTGTGTAAGACTGAGGGCAAGCTGTCCCTTCTTGGGCTTGCCCCCAACCCCAACCCCTTGGTCTTGGCTAAGCACAGGCACATTAGTGTTTCAGTGGTCTGAAAGCACTTGGGGAATTGCATAAAGAACTCAAAAGATGTGATAGGTAGGATTATTGTGCCAACCTGGCCAATAAATATATGTGGGGTTAATAAGGTTACAGTTAATTGAAGGGCAAAGAGATAAATGGCTCAGTGAGCCTCACCTTTCTGTCTCTTCCTCTTGCTCTCTGATTGGACCAGTGTGCGTCTACCTTACCTGGTGCTCTGCAACTTGTGAGCTACAATACCTGTGGGACACCCAACCCATCGACTGTGTTGCTATAGTTTGAGGTTCCTTCAAGACCTGCTTCGCCACACAGCTGGTGTTTACATCACTTGAGCTGGGAACTGTCGGATGCTGTCATCTGGCTGACTGTTGGTGACCCGCCCTGCTCTTTGCTGCCTGTGGCCAGGCTGCCTGTATTGCTCTTCAGAAGACTCAGCTGTCTGCTTCTTTGACTTGCACCCAGCAGCCCTCGTGAGTTGAACTGAGCCATTTGTACTGCTCTGTGGACTAATTAGCTGTTTATTTCTTATTTTGGATATATCTATATATAAAATCATAAGTGTCTTGATTTTGTTTCTCTAGAGAACCCTAACACAAAAGCATCCAAAACTGATGTCAAAACTGAGAATGACTTAAGCCTCTCTCTGTAGAATTTCAGTTTTCATGCACTGCTGGGCACGTGAATAGTTGGGGTTTTTTGCCTTCTATTTAATCTCATCTGCCTTTTGCTTTCCCAGATCCTGGATTCCTCATCGTTTCTGACAAGGACGTCTTTTTGTAGTTTCTAGCTTGAGAACAGTTTTATATATATATATCCGCTCCTGCCCCCCTCAATCATGTTTAGGGATTTGGGTTGGGAGGGGAAGGTTGGAGCAAGTGGTCAAGTTGACTAGTTGACTTTTTTCTTCTTTCCAGTGACTTCGTCTCCCTCCCTCCGCCTTCTGACCCTGGTTCCAGTTGACATCTTGAGTCAATCTCTCCACCATTAATTATTTATTTACTCTCCTGTTACTTCTTGTGGCTTTAAATCGGACTTTCTGCAGACATGCAGTGCTAGAAGCACATCATCTACAAATAGCGACCCTTTTACCACACATCTGGATTGTTAACAAGCTCGCATTTGTGAACCAGACTCTCACTCATGATTGCTAAATGAGCTGCAAGGAGATTTCTGGGTTTTCACCTGGCTCAGTGGCATTCTGCACCAGGAGAGGGTCCTCAGCAGTTGCTGCAAGATGGTGAGCGAAGTCTTGACAAAGAAAGCTCCCAGTGCTGTTGGGTAGACACCCCCCCACCCCCCGCGACCACCCAGGCGAGTCAGAGCAGAACTGTGCTGCAGGGGGGTGTTCCAGTCGATGGTTCCGAAACAGCTCGCTGGGCTGCGCTTCCAAGATGCTTTGCAGTGGATTCGAACCTTCCGTCTCCCAGTTAGCAGTGGAGACTCCACCCATCACCAACTAACATCTAATCTCCTCAGGCGTGGTTTCCCGGCCACTCATTTATAGGAAGGTTATTAATCGATGGGTGTTTTCAGAACATTTGCTCACTGGCCAAAGGGCTTTCTCCGGGTGCCCTGAGCCGGGGCCTACGGGTGCTGCGGGTTGGAAATGGCGGCGCGCTCTGAGCATGCCTTGCTCATGCTCCTTTCCCTTCTCCTTCGGTGATCCTTTCCAAGTCTCCCATTCTCTCCTGCGTCCTGCCCTTGGCCACCCCGAGCTGTTTCCACGTGGCAGGCCCAGTCTTTCTGAGTGCGTTTCCCAGAACCTCCACCTCAGGATGGAGTGCTAACTCCCAAGTAGCCCTCTGAGAAGTGGGCTAACATTCTGGAGGCTCGGGGGAGCGGTTTAAGCCCAGGCGCCCAGGCGTGGTGAAGCGCAGGTCTGCAGTCCCTTATTGGCACCTAGGAGTGCCTACGTGGTGCGAACAGTTCACATGCTCAGCTGGTAACTAGAGAGTTGGCAGTTCCGGTCCATCCACAGGCACCTTGGAAGAAAGGCCTGGAAACCCACTATATCAAAAACAAATCAAACACCACCACCACCACCAACAAAGCAAAACTGAACAAAGCAGCCTCTGACTATCTTGTGGAGTTTTTGAAAAGAACATCTGGTTCTGAATAAAGCAGGGCAAAACTTAAGTTCTTTCATGTTCTCCCATCTCCCTCCATGCTGATCAGATTAAAATGTGTAATCCTAAAAGCACAAAACCAAACCCAAAGCCCAGGGGAACCGTTCCACCTGGCACCCATCTGGCCCTGGTGCTGGCACTCTGGAGAAGTGGTATTTCTCTAGCTTGGGGGCGCCTGGGTGGAAAGTGATTTAGCAGTATTGTTCCAACCAGCATTGTTTGCAGTGGCTACAGAAGCGTGACGAAGCAAACACAGGAAGTGCTTCATGTCACCCAGTCCCACCGCTGTCACCTGACAGGACAGTCTGGGAGTGGCTATGCCAATTCCCAGGCTGCAACTCTGTCCTAGGGGACTCGGGGAACAGGAGCAAAGCAGCACCCAAAGTGGGAAGAACTGCCAAACAATCCGGCCAGAGAGGTGCTCCTCAGGGCACCACCACAAACACGACTTAATGACACCCCCCTACCCCAGGCCTGCACCTCTCCCATTCCAGGTGAGAACACCTGGTTGGTCCAGGGAGATCAGTGAGTCAGGGCCAGGGGCCTGACTTCTGGGAGGGGAGAGCCCAGCTAGCCAGTTTGTACCAACTCCACCTTGTAACGTGTGAAACAGGCAGCGTACACAGCTCCTAAGGAGCCCTGGTAGTATAGTGGATTAGGCGTCAGGCTGCTACCAGCAACTTCAGCAGTTGCTCCGCGGAAGAGAAAGGAGCCTTTTTGCTCCCATAAAGATGTACAGCTTCAGAAACCTACAGGGTCAGTTCTGCCCTGTCCAATAAGGCCTGTATGGGTCAGAATTGACCCAATGGTAGGGAGTTTGGTGGTTTTAGTTGGAAGGAAACAAAGTTCTTTCCGAAATCTGTTGAGAAAGACTCAGTGTTTAAGAGGCAGGTGTTGGTAAAAGATGGGCTGGATCTAGATGTCCATTAGCAGGGGAATGGATTAAAAAAAAGGGGTTGCATCGACAGGATCACTGAAGACAAACGGGTGCATAAGCAAATGTGGTGAAGAAAGCTGATGGTGCCCAGCTATCAAAAGATATAGCGCATAGGGTCTTAAAGACTTGAAGGTAAACAAGCAGCCATCTAGCTCAGAAGCAACAAAGCCCATATGGAAGAAGCACACCAACCTGTGTGATTATGAGGTGCTGAAGGGATCAGTTATTAGGCATCAAAGAACAACAAATCATATCATTGTGTGCTCACCTTCCCGATAAGTTCTCTGAAGACAAATGGGTGCATAAGCAAAAGTGGTGAAGAAAGCTGACGCCGCCCGGCTATCAAAAGATATAGCATCTGGGGTCTTAAAGGCTTGAAGGTAAACAAGTGGCCATTTAGCTCAGAAGCAATAAAACCCATGTAGAAGAAACACACCAGCCCGTGTGACCAAGAAGTGTCAAAGGGATCAGTTATCAGGCATCAAAGAACAAAAAATCAAATCACTGTGAAAGATGGGGAGTGCAGATTGGGGACCCAAGACCCAGCTGTAGGAAACTGGACATCCCCTTACAGAAGGGCCGCAGGGAGAAGATGAGCCAGTCAGGGTGCAAGGTAGCAACAATGAAACATACAACTTTCCTCTAGTTCCTAAATGCTTCCACCCCAGGACAGATGATCCCTTCAGAACCAGTGGTGAGAGTGGTGATACCGGGAGGGCAGAGGAAGGTTGAGGTGGAAAGGGGGAACCAATTACCAGGATCTACATATAACCTCCTCCCTGGGGGATGGATAACAGAAAAGTGGGTAGAGTGAGACACTGGACAGTGTAAGATATGACAAAATAATAATATCTTATAAATTATGAAGGGTTAGTGAGGGAGGAGTGGGGAAGGAGGGGAAAAATGAGGAACTGATACCAAGGGCTCAAGTAGAAAGCAAATGTTTTGAGAATGATGAGGGTACCAAATGTGCTTGACACAATGGATGTATGTATGGATTGTGATAAGCATTGTATGAGCTCCCAATAAAACTATTTAAATAAATAAATAAAAACGTTTAAAGGGTTGCACCCGTGCAGTGGGACTGCAGAATGATGCTTCGTGAGGTTGGCAAATCGCACAAGGACAACCGGGGCATGATCCCATTTGTAGGACCCACCTAGACAAGGCACATAGAGACCAAAGTTTGTTAGTGGCTACCAGGGGGCAGGAGGGAGGGGCTAGGGAGCTACTGCTTAGGAAGCAGTGATGGAAAGTGACATTGCTGATTATGGGAAGCTTGGCAACAAGCCCTGGTGATGCATAAGATGACTAATGTAGTCAGTGTCACTGACTGGGACGTGGGTGCATTTTGAATTGGTGACTGTTGTGATTATATATATACATTTGTGTGTGTATGTGTTAGTGTATCAATCATCTATCTGGAAGTTGGTCCATGAGAAGAGTCAGGCAGGCAGGCCACACCTCCCAGGAAACTCTCCTCTTACCAGCAAATAATGTACTGTCAACCCAAATAATAACAAAACAAGTGTCGGGCTTTAGTTCCTTCTGGGGGTCACTCTGAGGCTCCGGAGCGGGACGGCTGGGGACAGCTGTCTTGGTGCACTGGCCACACCAGCACCTTGGAGAGGAGGGGTCGGGACTCAGACCAGAAGCCCCTGTATTTGAAGGAAACTGTTCCCTTCAGAGTAGACACTCGGTCCTTCACAGTAGATCCTTGTGTGGTGTTTCTGGGGTCTAGCAGCACAGGACTCATTTAATAAAGAGACTAATAGGAAAACCAACAGCGACTGTTTATGAGGTAAGGATCACCAGCCCCATTGTGTAAGGAAACAAGCACAGAGAGACACACAACCCAGAAGGGTGGAGACCATACTGCACCCTGACGCTAGCTTTACAACGTGTGCAGCCGGCCCCCCGCAATCCTGACTCCAGGGCTGTTGCTCTCCGCTGGGAACCACTGGTTCATGTGCCCTGAGTGGTTCCTGACAGTCCCTCTTCCTGCCCTGTCCCAGGGAGGTCAAACTGGTGGCCTGCGGGCTGCATGCAGCCCCCAGGGTAATTTTTTGTGGCCCACAATGCTCTGAAATAAAATGAAAATAGAAAAAAAATTGTTATGAAGAAAATAACGCTTAGGGCAGATTGAGGCAATACGGTGCACACAATTCCCTCATTACATTTTATTTCAGAGCATTGTGGGCCACAAAAATTACCTCAGGGGCCACATGGGGCCTGCAGGCCATCCGTCTGACCCCCCTGCCCTATCCCATTGTCACCTGGAACAATCCAAGTTCTCCTTCAAGGCCCAGCTCCAGTGACCCCCATTGCCGCACCCAGGCATCTGTGGTGCCTCCTTTGATGTACAAGGGTCCTGGTTTGGACGCTGTCAGAGTCGGGGTGCTCTCAAGGCAGAGAGCCCGTGGAGCAGATAGAAATAGATTGAGAGAGCACTTTGCTTCTAGGACATGGCTCGTGCAATATGTGAGGGCTGGCTGGTCCCACATCACTGGGTCTGCCAAGAAGCTCAAGAACCCCACCTCTGAGAGTCAGGCGGCAGGCTCGTGGCCTCTGCTGGCCCCAAAGGTTGTAGTAGCTGGTGAAGCCCAGATCTTCAGGGTGGGTGGCAGGAAATCATGGTATGAACAGAGTCCAGGGTGGAGAAAGGGAGTGAGTTTGTCCAGAGCATCCATGTACATACTGTAGGCAGGCCAACCCCCAAGGAAACGCTCCTCTCAACCAATTGGTTCCACACATCAGCTCGCACCGCAAAAGGGGATTGTACAGTGTCTGCTAAACCGCTGAAAACCAAACCCTAGCCAAGTTGACAATTAACACCAACCATCACAGAGGCTAAATGTTAAAGGAACTGATTATCAGAAGACGCTGGCGGGCAGAGTCTGGACAACTAAGTTGGTTCGTCTTTCCCTCACTGCCCCAGAGTTTGGGCTCCAAGTGCCCATTCTTCCTAGCAGTTGGTTATGTGATACGGGAGTCAGGTGGCCCTCATTGCCCCCAGGTACCCTGGTACTTTGCCCCGACTGGCAAGGTGAGCTGGCATTTGCACAGAGATCTCAGCTCCGCTCCCTGTTCTATTGCCCTCGTACCCTTGCAGCGATTTACTTCCCGTTTCCACACACTCGTAATCTGAGCCAGGAATGTGGCTGCCATAGTCCCGGATGCTCCTAGTAACAGGCTGCCAGGCGCTGCGTGTTGGCCCTACGGGCGGGTACCAAAGTTCAGGACTTTGGAACCTTCCAGGCCACGTTTGCTAGAGAGCCCTGGAAGCAGAGACCTTAGGCTCTCCACACAGCCAGGGCTGCCCCAGGGGAGGTGCAGTCCAGATGGCAAACCCTGTAAGAGTCAGAAGTGGATCCGACAAAATTCCAGTTAGCCTTGCAAATAATAAAGTAACTACGACCACGAGCTGTGGGAATACAGTGCCACTCAGGAAGCAGGAACAAAAAAGGGTGTGCCAGTCATTGCTGGCCACAATGCCCCAAACAAATAATCCCATCATTCAAAGGCCTCGGGGCTCTTTCTGGCTCCGGTGTGTACAGATGGCTGGTTTCTGCTGTGGCTGGCCTGCTGGGTCCCCACAATTGGGTTTGTCTGCCCCCTGCCCACGTTTCTCGTTCCTCTGGAGCCAGGGGGCCGCCCAGAGGAGGCTCTGTTCAAGGTGATGCCGGAAGGGTGGGAGGGCACACCCCGCCACCAACCCCAAGTCAAGACTTTGTTTCAGTTGCTCTCCTAACCTCCCCTTGGCCAATGCAAATCAGGAAGCAGAGCCCAACCTCCAAGGGACAGGACGGACACTCCAGCCACCGTGGGAGGGGAAGGGAAGTCACTTTGCCAAATGATCACCTTCCCAGAGGATTCCTCGGGGAGCTGGCATTTGAGAGACCTTGAAGGGTAAGCTGGATTTTTCCAGGTGACTCTGAGGTAGCACATTATTGTCAAAGGTTGTGTGTGTGTGTGCGCACGTGTGAACACCGCACGCGTACTGTGGGTCAGGGTTTGGCCATCCTTGAGTTAGAAAGGTGCTGTGTCCTTTCTGGGGTTATCTACCCCCAGTCATCTTATTTCCAAATTCGAAAACTCCAACTATGGGTCACAAACCACGAGTCTGAGATTGAGTTTTCAGCAAGGATTTTCTCTGTGATGGGCGTTTTACTGGGCACAAATCAGTCATCTTCATCGCCCTCTCTCAAGCTCAGGGTCCCAGCGTTGCAGTCCAGCCCCGGGGGCCCTGTAAAAGCAGCTTGCATCAGAAAGGCTGCTTGCTGATACCGTCAAGGCAGCCAGGTGGGTGACCCAAACCTCTCAGGGATGGGAAACTTGTCACAAGGCCTGGCAGTGAGCATGGACCCCACACCCGGAAGACCTGAGGCTGGACAATCAATCGTGGGAACAATGGCTGCAGGGCCGGATGTGAACAGCATAAACCTTGACAATGGACAACTAGGAATTCACAAATCTGGGAGGAGGGAAAGGAGACAGGAAGTGGCAGTGAGCTCATTCCCCCTTCCTTGTCAAGAGATGTCATCTATACTTGAAGCGCTCCGAAGGAGTGATTCCGGCCCGGACGACTTTTCTTCCGTAAGAGAAATAACTGAGAAGGGGCATGTAGAAGCAGCCTGGTGACATGCAGCTCGGCAGTGTCTTCAGCTCCATTGAAGTGTCCTTATTCATAAGGTCTTGGAAGGGAGCAGAACGGGGCGGTGGGGGTGTGGAAGGGAAGCGTCCTTCTCCATGCCCGAAAGCTTCCCCACCCCACCCTACAGGAGGGTGGAAGAGAATCAGGTGACTCCTTAGCCAGTCATAAAGACTACTGGGCATGCGCCAATTCAAGCTCTAGTCAGGTGGGCGGCACACCTGAGCGGCCCAACCGAGGCCCAGGTGGGCTGAATTCAGCCAATGGGGTCAACCAAGACCCTTCAACCACGCCTCCCAGTCCAAAGCCTCAAATACTTGGACCCCAAACCTGCCTTTCCCTCTTCCTCTCCCTTCTGCTTGGAAGTGCGCTGATCTCTGGCCTCAGGCCATGCGTGGGTGCCCGTGTTCAGGAACTGTAAAACTAGAAACTTCTTCCATCCTTTATGAAAACCCATTTGGATCACAAACCAGGCTTCGGCATGAATTCTAAGCACGAACACGCTTTCTCAAGAGCATGGGACTGCAATCTCTCCATCGCCCATCTTTTCCTCTGAACCCATGCATGGAGGTTTTGAATGTTCTTCAGACGGCTGTCAGCCCATGTATTTCAGTGTATGCTGGGCTTCCAGATCCCTTTAAAATGCTCTGCTTGGGACTCTTCCAGAGTACTGTGCATTTCTTATAAAGAGCCTGTTTGATTTTTACAAATGAAGTTTTCTTGGTTTGGTTTTCAAATTAAAATGTCCTTCTGGGGGAGGGAAAGAACCACTCGCTGGTAGGCCCTAGGCCTGGCCCCAGGGCAGCCAGCAGGCCGGTAGAAACCATTGGGTGATTCAGCAGTTTCGGAGTTGGAGAGGGAGCCTGGAGAAGGAAACATGCAGACCAGCCACTCAGGACAGGGTCAGTGCTGGCATCTATCTGTACCAGGGAAGGAAGGGCCGAATCCCGGGTGCATATTCAAAGCTGGGAATCAGGCTGCGGGTGGGGAGGACACCGAGACCCGATTGTGGACCCTTGAGTTCAGACCTCCATGCGTCTCTGGGCGCTTCAGGGCCCTTGTGGCCCCACTTACTCCCCTGTGAGGCTCCGAAAGGCGGCCTGGCCCATCTTCCTTTCAGGTTGTTGTGCGGGGCATATGGTGTGCGGTGCCTGATGCCTCTTGACTGTGTGCCTGCAGAGGGCTCTTACCATAACCCAGCAGCCGAGGTTGAAGTTCTAACCCATGAGAGGGCCTGGAGGCGTCTGGGGCCTCAAACCACTCTTATGTTCTTAGCTCCATCTAGTGTCCAAATTCGTGAAACCATCCTTTCCAAACTTGGATATGACAAAAATGGACCGGGATAAGATCAGCTTAACATGGTTTTCCCCAGGAGGACTAAGATTGGGCATTTTAAAACAAGGGCAGGAGGTCCTGGCTGGGGAAGGGGGTGGGTTCCTTGGGCAAGCACGAATTCCTCATGGGCTAGTCTCCTTTGCCATGTGCTCTGGGGGCCTGGGTCCACTTCCCCTCCACAGACACGGAAGGCCCTGAGGCACACAGGGATCAGTGAAACTTGTCAGTCCACTAAGGCTCCTAGAGGTCAGATGATGAGAAGGGCCAGACAGGAGGCTGAGCATGCCTGGTATTCCCCAATGTGAGCAGAGCAGGCTTGAGAACAGAGGTGGCCTGGGATGTCCTGGGGGCCGGAGAGGGCTGGGGCAAACCTCTTCTCTGGCTTGGAAAAGCCAGGGCTCCTCTCGGATTGCAGGGGTTGGAGCAGCGGTTCTCAACCTGTGGGTCACGACCCCTTGGGGAAGGGTGTCGCCCGATTCCTAACAGTAGCAAAATTCACTATGTAGAAGCAACGGCAATAATTATATGGTTGGGAGGTCACCACCAGTGGGTGGGGGGTCACCATGAAAGGGCCGCTGGGTTGGAGGGGGTCACAGCACTAACCAGGGCGGCAGGCAGCCAGGAGAGGAAGTGAGCCCCAGCCAAGGCAGCGGGGGCTCCGGAAGGGAGGGACTTCTGAGCAAGCTTGCACCAGCAGAACAGTCACCTTTCTGGCAAGCCCTGGGTGTGGCTGAGGAAGTGGTTTTTGAAGGCGGTATCGGGGCCAGGGCCCGGAAGTGGCCTCGGAGGCGGCTGAACCTCTTTTCAGGAGGGCTTCAGGAGGCAGTGCAGCCAGGGTCTAGAAGGAGCCCTCTCCAGGGCACCCTACTTGGCCCCTGGTGCAGAGGCTGCTGGGTGGAATGCGAGGATTTGTGACCGGTCGCCCTGCGAGAGGGCTTCACCAACTCATTGTACCCCTCTGAAGAAACACCAGACTCAGACACAACCTCACTGTGCAGCTTTTAATTACGAAAGATGTAAAATGATGTATTATAAAACCTAGGAAGCTACTTTATACAAATGCGAT